>NC_063169.1:15947038-16239538 GCF_023159225.1 Perognathus longimembris pacificus | reverse complement strand
TAGCTTATTACTCAAAATAAGAGATTAGACAAGATCTAAGATTTTTATGTACTTGAAATGTAATAGTTAAGATTTAAAAATTAATAAGTGTGGAAAATATCTAAAATTGGAACAATTGGCAATCAGTGGAGTAAGGAGGAAAACATATTTCTGCAAAACATCACTCCACCTGTCGTAATGTTTTACCTTAAAGTTTGGTGGTGCATTGATTATTTTTTAAAGAAATTCATTTTATTATTCCATTATGGACCCAAAGGAATGAAAATATATTTTTCAGTTATAAAATGTTTATAAAAGATACTATAAAATCTCACATTTAATATCATCATAAATATATTACTTCATTATACTCCATTAAAAATTGTAAATTGAGAATAGACTCATTAAAAGCAACAATTTAGTGATAAATAATATCTAATATATATCTTAAGTTAAATCTATCGTGTTGAAATCAATCTCTCCTTGTAAAGATAAGAACATTTATATTATACAAGCTAATCTAAGTTTGTGACACCTTTTTTTAAAAAACAACTCTAAAATAAGGAGCAAACACTTTTATTTTCCCTTTCCTATATTTCAGGACCAAGGTAAGGATGTTTTTCTTGCATAGGCTTATTTGACACTTAGAAGACAATCTTAGAGTTCTTTCAAGATAGTAGTAGTGGGTGAAAGCCTGTTTTTATGGGGGAAATTCTTTAATAGGTAACACTGAGTAAAATATTATTCACCTAGAAAAACTTCCAGTGACCTTACTAAACCTAATATTGTAGAGTGAGCTTCTTTAATAACAAAACTCTGTAATAATTTATTTAAACACTTTTGATATTGCTTTGATAAACTAGCCCTTAATTTTTAAAAATAATTCCCTGAAGTTGTCGGAAATCTTTGAGAATTTGTATGTTCACAAGGTGAACTCCCTGTCAGTAATGCCAGTAAGGAATAAGACTACACCTAAGCTTTCAAAAGTTAATAAGCAATCAAAGAGGGAAACATTCAAATATACATTTACTTTGCTACATAACTACTTTACTGCTGGTGGATACATGAAAGAGGACCCCATACTATCCTGGCTGATGCTAAGTTCCTCAGGAATTAGTGGGATATAGTGTCGGACATGACGTTACCTTGAGTACATGACAGTCAGCACCTAACCAGGCTCTGATTCAAAGCCTAGGAGGTATTCGCTGAATTTCAGTCCTTGGGTAAGATACAAACTTGTGGTAATTGGGCCATTTTTGTCAAATGTCTCCACTATTGTTTTCTTTCCCAGTCTCGTTTGACTTTATTGATTTTTAAGAATAAAAAAAAAAAAAACAGGAGAAAACAAACAAACAAAAAACAAACAAAAGCAAAACAGTCAGCCAGAGCTGCTGATCATCTTGGGAGTGTTTTAGTGTTTCAGTTCGCATTGTGTGTCTGAAAGGGCCTAGGAGCAACTCCATCAGAAAGGTACTTTTCTGTTTTGTTTTGTTTTTGTTTTCCTTGCAGAGGGGTAGGCAGAATCTCGAGCTGGAGTTGGCTGTCATGTCCAGTTCTTTCTACCTCCAAATATTTGATTTCTTTGTTTGCAATTGCAAGGGTAAGATGAACTGTGGTGTAAGATGGGCTGTTTTGACAAAGTATGTTCATAATATCACATATTTCTGTGCTAACATGTATACTTTGTTTTATTTGGCAATTCTTCAAGAAATGTGTTATTTCATTGATTGCATCAATGACTGTGTTGAAGATCTGACTCAAAGCAGGTCAGCAAAAAAGGAGTCCATCTTTGCTTCATTCCATTTTACTGAGACCCAGTTAAAAATTAACAACTTTTAATATATGCTTTTCTGATTATAGATTCAAAATGATTAAAAGATAATGGTCACATATTTATAGATCATAAATTTATTATATACTTTTAATTAAGAACTCACATTCTGATATACCATTTCAACAATGAGATTCTAAGTAATATGTGGTAGAAGAATTAAATGTGGTAAATAAATTCTAATGATAAAGCAATTAAAAAAATCGAGGGTAATCTTTTGCAATCTAAATGGTTTTTAAATTTTAATAATCAATTAAAATAATTCTCAGATCCTATTCTTTTATTAATACTATGGGCAGGCAACTCCAGCCATGTATTATGCTATGAAATAGCTATATTGTATAAAAATAAATTTGTAACAATTTAATCACTTATTCTTTTCCTAATTTTCCTCACTGAAGGAAGCCATAGTGATGGGAGATGTTTTCTTATGCATAGGAAATAATTTATGGTAATAAATACTGGACTAAAATCCTATCTGAAGAAACTAGGGTAAACAAAATTATTTTATTATTTGCAAGATATCTTTTTAAAATGAGACACAATATTTGGGCTTATACACACATGCAAAATGAAACCTTGTGTAAAACGTACTAAAAATTTGGATTTAAGCAAATGTTAAAGATTTCTTCTGACTGTCCCCAAATAACAAGATTATGAAAAGCTACAAATGTAGTTTATGGACTGGAGAGAAGTTTTAGACCATTTTAAATGTTAAGCAGTGATATTTTTTCTGCTACATTGTACTCTGTTAGGAAGAACTAGAGTCTCCTGTCACTATACTTAACCCCAAGCACTGGAAAAGTTTGCCTATTATCTGCTCTTCCAATGATTGTTGCTTGCTTATTATGGAAGCAAGACACCAATCTGTGGCTTAACTTTTTATTACACAGTGATCCCATCCTGCCACTGTGAACGAAAGTATCTGATTGCTGATCCAACTCTTTGTATTCGTTTTACCTTTCCCCCAATCTCTGTTAGGTTCTGAGCTCATGCCCAAAGCGCTGTCCACCAGGATAGTGGGAGGCATTTGGTGGTTTTTCACACTTATCATCATTTCTTCGTATACTGCTAACCTAGCCGCCTTTCTGACAGTGGAACGCATGGAATCCCCTATTGACTCTGCTGACGATTTAGCTAAACAAACCAAGATAGAATACGGAGCAGTAGAGGATGGTGCAACTATGACTTTTTTCAAGGTAAGTCTCATTTTCTTACTAAAAGTTACATGCTTAACATGATGAATTACATGTAACTCTCTGTCTATTAAAAAATCTAAGGGGAGTATCAATAGTTGAGCCAAACGATTAATTGCCTTTCACTGAAAGGGTACAGAGCTGTACAAGACAGTATAGGACCATTGGAACAAATCTTTTTAGTCCCTGAAAAATGGTGAGAAGCATACAACTTATAAGTGTTTCCTTCTTCTTTAAGGAAAATCTGCCCAAATGCAACAGTTTTTTTTTTCTTTTTGGTTAAGCTTAGCTTTATTTGAATAAATATATAAATATGTTTAGTAATAATTGAATAATAGCCGGGCCCCAGTGGCTCATGCCTGTAATCTTAGATACTCAAGGGACTGAGATCTGAGGATCACAGTTCAATGCCAGCCTGGGGAAGAAGAATCTCTGAGACTCTTATTTCCAATATACTACACAGAAAAAAAAAAAAAAAAAAGGCTGGACATGATGCTGTGACTCAAGTAGTGGAGTGCAAGCCTTGAGAAAAAGCTCATCAACAGAGCCCAGGCCTGGAGTTCAAGCCCAGGACAGGGAAAAAAAAAAAAAAAAAAAACAAAACCAAAAAAGAAAAAACAACAACAACAACAAAATCATTGAATAGTAATTGATTCAGGTTTTATAAATATTGGTATTTCCAGAACAGAACTCTTAGATGCAAGACTTACTCCCTGTGTGTATATTTATTTGTGTTGAAATGAGGAAGTATATACCAAGTTCAGGAAGAATTAGCTCTTGTTATCTCTACACTAATCCATGTAGTATCCAGCCAGGCTTGGAGTCTGGAAATGAGCTACTGCATGGAAAGCACAGTGAGTTCTAGAGAGACAGCCTGTACACCTTTACTTGGAAATGTGGTGGTGTACACTTTCTGGTATACGGAGTATCCTGCCCCCTTGTTTGGTATTTGTCTTTCCTTTCTCCTACTGATTTCACTGAGCCAACGTAAAACAGAAGATAAATTTCACCACAAAAGTTTTAAAAGTTACTGTCATTTTACAGTTCCTAACATATTTTGCAAACTCCTTTAAAAATTGTAGAAGAGTTTGGCAGTCATTTAGGGATTTCCCTTGCATCCTCATACAAATGCCATTGGAAGTTCAATGCACAGTAGGAATGGTATACATTTTAAAAAAATTAATTGATTCAAGTTACACAATTCTTCCATCAAGCATGCATCAAATACCTACAGAATTCCAGAAATTATCCAGAATTCAAGGAATTATCTGCCAAATATGATCTAATTTTTTCTTCTTAGGGGATTATAGTTAGCTGAAAATGGAAACAGAATTCTGAAACTGTAGAATTATATTTTTTGTGTGTGATTTAAAACATTGACTTTGCCAAATAATACAATTTTTTGAAAAACATCTAATAAGACTAAATTAGTTTTTGTTCAACTTTTCAAAAATGATAGATTTCATTTAATAGATCTATACCATTTAAAATTAATTTCAAAATGAATTTCTCATGTTGTTAAAGATTCATTATATATTTTATATTTAATTGAAAAGCAATATTGCTTAGTTAAATTGGATTATCAAATTTTGGCAAAAATTGCTCAACAGAGTGCTCTTTGACTATAAAGTACCATAGGCCAATATGTATTCCTAATTTAATATTTAGAATTATTAGAAACACCCATTCTTGTAAAACTTAGTTCGCATTTTTTAAGTATTCAGACATTGGAATTTCTAAATATACATTATGCAGGCCAAAAGCTTTGTAAGCAGTGTATATGTGATATATTTAATTTATTGCATACTCCAGGGATTTTTTAAGTTGAATTTATAGTGCAATCAGAAGTATCCAATGATTGTGTTTGGTACATTATTCTATTCTGCACACATTGGTACATTATTATATCCCAAATATATTTCAGGGCTTTAATTTCAAGTTTTCTTTTCCAGAATGAGTGAAATCTTTTAAGGACTAAAATATTATGAACAAAGCTTATCTTCCAAAAATAAATTCCCAAGCCAATTTCTCTTCTCAACTCCTTGTATCATGTTTTTTTCTTTTCTAAGTGTACTTTTTGCCTGTATGTCTTCTTGGTCTTTTGTTCTTAATTCAGATGCTGCATGTAGTATCATTTTTATCTATCTTAACTTTTCCTTGCTACTGATTTTCTTCTTACCATCTCCTTCCATCTCTTGTTTTCCTGTCTGACACAACACGAAAAGACGTGGAGAAAGAAAATTGATGGGAAGCAACTTTCTTTTCCTTTCGATTCCCAGCCTTTTGGAATGTACAGTTACACTAACAATCATACAGAGATAATCACTGAGCTGACAGTGAACTTATGTTGCCATTTTATACATGTTGAATGCTTACTGTCCAAATTAGAAAACAGTCATAGCTTCCTTTTTTTTTTCTTTTTTCGTGTGTTAGTGTACCCTTAAGAGATTCTAATTTTAAATATATGTTTTGGCTTATTTAATTATATAGATATATTGGCCATGCTATACAATTAAAAAAAAACACATGACAACTAGGAATTCAAATAAATGCAGGCTCATTTAGGAACTAAAATAAGCTAGGGAGTAGCAAATCTTCCCTATTTATATTTGTTACCATTCAGTTTTTAATTAACAAGAAAATACAGTTTCTGAATATTTTCAGAAGCACCTGTATTAAGGCTTTGCCTTCTAAAAGAATTTCTGCTGTTCAACAGACAGGTAAATCATTTTCTTCAAAATCCAGGACCCATTGGTTAAAAGTCAATGCATTTAAAAGTGTAGTGAAGTAAAGAAGTCCAGCTCTGCACCATTCTATCTGAGGCAAAGTTTTAACATTTAGTGCCTACAGAATAGTTGGCTGCTCTCTATCCCTCTCTCCTCTTTGTCTCTGTCTCTTTGCCTCTATCTGTCTCTCTTTCCCTGTCTGTCTGTGTGTGTGTGTGTGTCTCTCTCTCTCTCATACACATACACGATGTGTTCCTGTTCTAAGAGAACTCATAGTATGTCCTCACTACCAGATCGCTATTCTTCATAGCAACCCTTAAGAAAGGTGGGATGTAATTACCATTATTCTTCTTTAACAGATAGGGAAACTGGGCCACAGAGAGGTTAAATGACTGATTAATTATGAAAGCAATAATCAAGGGGCTCATTATATCACAATAAAAGTAATAATGAAAGACATTGTGGCATAACTGTCATTACTCAGAAGAACTAAGTGTATTAGTCATTCAAGTTCACCTCATGACCTCACCTGTTGGATCTCATTAAATTCCTGAAACGTTTATGCCATTAGAACAGACACAGCTACCACAGGTTCAACATAGACTGATACTTATCCTCATGTCGTCAGTTCAATGAGCTCCTAAATTGAATTATGTTGGACTTACAGTGTAGGTTTTGAAACCTGAGTAGCTAGCCTCATATGCATTGACTTAAGACCTTGAGTGATTTGATTTTTTAAACCACAAGGATCACAATTTTCAAAAGGAAAGATAAGAATGTGATACATTTTCAACATATAATATAGGCTTAATGAATAGACTTAAAGTATATCCTTCTCTAATTTATGTAAGTAATAAGTTTTGTCTGTAATTTTTATTATAAGCAGACCAGTTTTCATGCAAGTAAAAGAGTATTTAGCATAGCAGGTTCAGTGCTGATTAGCATATGGAGCTAAATTGTTGTTGTTTTGTTTTTTGTTTTTTGCTAGTCCTAGGCCTTGGACTCAGGGCCTGAGCACTATTCCTGGCTTCTTTTTGCTCAAGGATAGCACTCTGCCACTTGAGCCACAGCTCCCCTTCTGGCCGCTTTCTATATATGTGATGCTGGGGAACTGAACCCAGGGCTTCATGTATATGAGGCAAGCACTCTTGCCACTAGGCCATATTCCCAGCCCTGGAACTAAATTGTGTTATGTCTTTAAATGTGCACTTATTTACCAGTACTATATCCATTGTAATTATTTATCACTACTATGTAGGAAGATTTATTTTAGCAACATGATACTAAAATTTCTTTTTTGTACTTCAATATTACCATTTTTGATTTCTTATTACTTTGTAACTACTGAAATAAAAGTAGCCTTAGTCTACTAGTCTACCTAGTTTTGTTTCAGGTTATCACTAAGTATTCAAAATCAGCTTAAGCCTAGTAATGGCATTCTTTTCATTCCCCAAGTGTAGGGGGATAAGTTCTCAAGTTATAACTCATGAATGATATTGTCTCTATTCCAAAGAAACCAGCTTAAGTTCAAATATTAACATGAATAGGTACGATAGCTCAAAAACTCGTTAGTTTTTTTTGATAGGTTATACTTCCCTATGTATACATTAAAAACTCTAATCACTTTCTAACAATGGTAAGAATATTGTTTATTTTATCAGAATCCCCAGTTAAATGATTAATTTAAATTACCTTGGATAGTGTTTCTTTCCCCTTACCAAAATTGTAGGAAATGTACCCATGCTAAAACCAGAATTGGTAGCATATTAATTCCTTGGAAACAGTACTTCAATGACAAATCATAATATCACCGTGATAAATAGAAAGTATTGGGTGTTCAAATTGAATTCCCTTTCTTTGACGGACAGTTAGAATAGTGACCTCTTATATGCATTATTCAAGACATTTTATACTCCTGTAAGATGTTACTTATTCATGTCTTCCAATTGTGA
Organism: Perognathus longimembris pacificus; assembly: GCF_023159225.1. Lineage (NCBI taxonomy): Eukaryota > Metazoa > Chordata > Mammalia > Rodentia > Heteromyidae > Perognathus > Perognathus longimembris. Next base: position 16,231,854 of record NC_063169.1, on the reverse strand, counting down.
ATTAGTCCTAGAGAACTACTAATAAGTAATATGGTAATGGTACAGAAGAATTACCAATTGCAGACAGGAAATACATTTCAAGAGTAGATCTGAAGTATTTCCACCATATACATGTATTTCAAAAGAAGTAACTTTATCAGGTGATGGATGTGCTCATTAGACCATAATCAACATTATATTGTACACATTAATTATATACAATTTATCACTAATTTCTAAGTAAAGTTTTAAATAAAAATATTAATTTATATCATAATAAAATCTGCCTATGTCTAACCCAATAATTCTCAACCTGAGTGGACGTTAGTACATTTTCATCATATGAGAAGCTTTTAGAGAATTATGAGGGCCAGGCTCCAATTCAGATCAGTTAATTTTGTAAAAAAAAAAATTTACTTGAGTTAAGATATGTGTTTATTTAAATTAGAAATTGACATTATCTCTACCTTTTTGCCACCAATATTAATAACTAAGCGCATCTAATTCCATTTCTTTGCATTTAAGGTAAGTAGTTTTCTTTTTGTGATACCCAGACTTCACAGAAAATCAGACAAAAGCATGAGAAAATAAACTTTCTGACTATAGTCTTACCTTTTACAAGTTATTTGCCAGAATTATACTTTTTTCTGAGAGGAAAATGACATCATATATTCCTTTCTGATAATATTTTAGTAGGTTCTAATAAATAAATATGCAAAATTTTCTAGCGTGGAATGTAGAAAACTAAATATTTATTTCTAAGAATTGTGTGGTGGGGGTGAATCCTGAACTCACTGTTGTCACTGACTTAAACCCTGGAGAGTCTGTGTTCTGGTTTTCTTTGCAGAAACTTATTACAGGTTGTCTGCTAGGGTGGAGGATTAGAGAAGAGACACATATAAGGGGACATAGTAAAGTCAGAGAAGAGTTTGACAAGTGGATGGCGTATTTAACTGCTAGAGACTAAATTATTTTAATTGACCTTAGAAAAGTTATTTGCCATTAAAAGAAGACTTTTAATTGACTTTAAAGAGTTGACTTTAACTTGCCTGAATCTATATGTTTACACAAAGATGGGTTCTGAATAAGCATTTTAGATTGGGATTCACGTAGTTTTTTTTGACTGAGCTTATTGTCTGTCCCTGTAATTTCATGGACTACTTCTACTCCTTTCCCTGTTGTGGATAAGATATTTCAACTGTTGAAGATAAATTACTACACAGTTCTGAATATCACTTTGAAGATCTAAAAAAAAAATGTTTCAAACATGATATTCTGCTCAAAGTTCGCTGAATGAAAACCTAATAGGCTCAACCCAGGCAAAAGCTATTCTTGCCAACTTGCTTGCAAGTCACACATTGAGAATAACTACAGTACTTTACAATACATGGAAATTTTATTTTATTTTTTGTTTCATATGTTGAAGCTTGTGGAGTATGATTATTTCTTCTACATATTGAAATGACTGAAATAATGCTTAAAAGCTGCAGTTTAAGGAGGTTTCTTAAACTTAACTGCTTAAGAACAGTAAGTTTAGAGTCATGATTGATATGATTACTTAAATGTTCATCTGTTCTTTTTATTAAAATACATTTTTATTTCCTTTAGGTAGTTCTACAAAGTAATTGGCATTCAATAGAGCAGTTTATTAATATAATGTCTCTTGATTAATGCCGCTGCTTTTAATATTCCTAGACAACCCTCCCACCCTACCCTTTCCTTTATTTTTCTTAATTTTTATGTTATATATTGAATTTGTTTACCCTTTGACAAGACAGTTTATGTATACAATGCATCTTGATCTGTGTCATCCCTTCAACATCTTCACAACCCTTTCCCTTACCTCTTCCCTTATTTTTTCTCAGTTCTGTGATATATACAATGCATTGATGCCTGCATTTCCATAATTCATTCTTCTACCTCTCTTTCCTAGACACCCACCCCCTTGCAAGTACCCATTTTCTAGTCCTCATTTTGTTAGGTTTTGACTTAGTCTTTCTAAAGAATTACACTATTTGCATTCTCCATAGATTCTATTATACTTCAGTCAATTCATCTTAAAGTGCTTGGGAGCCACCCAGTATGCTTAATTCTAGATTTATAGGCACATTCTAGTTCCCACTAATGAGCAGAACCATGCAACCTGTGTTTCTTTTGGGTCTGGCTTACTTCACTTAATACAATCCTCCCTGTGTCTTCCCATTTCCTTTTGAATGCTTCAATGCCATTTTTTTCTGATGGATGAGTAGAATTCCACTGTGCATATGTACCACATTTTCTTGACTGATTTGTCCATTGAGAAGCATCTTGGCAGATTCTATACCTTGGATATGGTAAATAATGCTATAATAAACATAGTTTATTCTACTTGATATACCCCCCTTTTTAAAAAGGAATATGTCCATGAAGGTTTTTGTAGTCATTTAATTTCTCTCTTTCAGGTCATTTTTTTCCTTTAGTAATGGTTCCAAAACATGGTGTAGGCAATACATTCCTCTTAAAATTAGGTTAAGTGGCAATAAATTATATGACAGTGGTATTTTAATGAAAAAGGTTGTTTAATAAAAATCCACTTGGTATGCTAAAATTATTATTAGTATCTAATAAGGTTTTGACAAAAATGTGTCCTATTTGAAACAAATATTTAAGGTAATTCTTTATTATTCATTTGTTTTCTTTGCCTAAAAAGGAGTTATTTTTACCCAAGGAGATTGTCTCCTCCCCCCGCTCCTCCTTGTCTAACACACAATTTATTGTAAGGAAGTCCTGATCCCGTGTTTATTACAGGGATTTGCATAAGGCCTACAGGAAACCAACACCATTTTACTATGTTCTCATTGCAAGAAATAAAATGGTGCCTTTGAGTAAAACTGCTCCATCAGACACTACTTTAGCATGCCAAGTTCCAGGCATCAATGGCAAAGCAGCAGATGCGAAGGCTAGTTGGCATCCAAGCATATGAGTCAAAGGCTTTCCTATGGGAAAGAAAGTGCTTCATTACACTTTATCTATAGCGAGAACATTGGTTCTATCAAGCTGTCTGAAAATTAGAATATGATGGGTTTTATTGCCGGAGCTCTGCCAGAGTGAATTCAATAGTTAAGAAAGAAAGTGATAACGCTATGTTGGGAATTATAAGAAGTGATTAGAGTTTTAGTGTAGTTAAAGTTGTTGAAGGAGCAGCAACTTTTCTTCCTCGAAAGTCCCTTCTCTGAGATATCCGAGGGACAGAAGTTTAATCCCTTTCTAATTGTTACATTTGCAATCTGTCCTAATGTAGCGTCGGGGCGCTTTAATTGTAGAAAGAAAGCTATGTGTTTGACTCGAGTGTAAAATCTGCTAAACGATTTTCAAATCGCCTTGGAAAGCAAGCAGTGCCCTAGGTGGCTGTCATTCAGTTCCAGGAATACAGTGTGGCTGTCTTTCTCTCTCCTGTCTGCCCGCTCCTTCCTTGTCGGCCAAAGGGCTGTTTGTGCTGTTTGTCAAACCAGGGAAGAAGGCTCAAGAGCCATGTCTCTCCTCATCGATTTTAGGAGCGAGGGCCCCAAGGGGAGAGAGAAAACTGGAAAGTCAGTTAATAGAGTGATGTTGAGCTGGCATGTCAAGTGCTGGCTAATGGATCATAGTTGTCACCGAGAGAGTTTACAGCCACTGGTTAGGCAACATTTTGAAGGGAATTTGAGCAGGACATATTTTTGGGCACAAAAGATATGCTGACATAAATATTACTGAAAGCCTGACCTGAGATGTTTTAAAAACGAAAATGTTTATTCATTCCATGAAAGAACTAAAAGGAAAATCATTGTCCGTAAACTGCTGAATTAAATATTGATATTTCTAAAATAAGCAGGCAAACAACAGACCCAATCTGATTTAAAAAATTTTTTTTTTCTTTGCCAGTCCTGGGGCTTAAACTCAGGGCCTACTAAGCACTGTCCCTGGCTTCTTTTTGCTCAAGGGTAGCACTCTACCACTTGAACCACAGTGCCACTTCTGGCTTTTTCCATATATATGGTGCTGAGGAATTGAACCCAGGGCTTCCTTTATACCAGGTGAGCAGTTTACCACTAGGCCATATTCCCAGCCCCCAGCAATCGGATTTGTAAATACTTTGAGAGAATGATATTTAGTGGCACTGTGGTCAGTGCCTTTTCCTTTCCTTTATTTTTTGAGGGAGTTTCTACTTGAGAGCAGCAAAAAGGACATAGTGTCTTTACTTCTTTAGGTAGTTTGTTAGTTAGCTATGTGATTAATATCCGCAACTTATATCCATTCATAATATACTTGTCAGTGTTCTTGGGTTTTCATACTTATGCTTTCTTTTCTGGAGGAAGTTCTTCTGTGATTGCAAATAAATTTTAAAATAACCATCATCTTTGGTCAGTTAAATTTTCTTTGTTCATCTGCTTTCCTTTCCCTTTATCAGGGACAAAAATAATAGAAGTAGCACTTTGTTCCTAATTATTAAGAGTGGAAAGACTGTATTTTTTCTTATGATGTAAAAGGAGGCTTATTAATTTTTACTACTTTTAATTTTACTCCTGCTGTCATCTTCTGCATTTAGGCCCTCACATAATGAAAACACAATACTTCTTTTTCTTCTTTGGAGAAGACACATAGCTGTGTACCCTTCTGATGGGTAATGATCTTACCATTCTATCATGTGCATTCCCAATAAGCTCAAACTATACCAGATTCATCAACCTTCCCTTAGTCTCTGACAAATCAGTGAAAGGATTGAAGAAAATTTAGATGTCTTTCATTACTCTGTAAAGCTAAATGATAAATATTGAAATGCCTCCAAAACAAAACAAAGTGAATGGTAAAATGGGTAATGTCTTACTCTTACAGATACCAAATTTGAGAACTACTTGAATCCACCTTTATATTGTGTCATAAGTGTTTGTCACAGTATCAGACCTGTTCCATTTTCTAATGCACAACGATGAGCACTTTCATTCACCTGCTACATGTAGAAAAGTTCTTTCATAACGTCACAAAGAACTTCCGAGATGACTGATATGTCTGCAAGTCTGAGTATCTGTGTGTCTGTGTGCATGTATACCTGAGTGAGTATGATATGTAAGGATAAGATATGCTATCTTAATTAGAGTTAAATTGTAGATGATTAGTACTTCATTTTTCTTATACCAAGTATCCACATTAAATCTACTTTAGAAGAATAGTTCAGGATTGGCAATAAATTACACTTTTTCACTTCTTGACAGCATTTGAATAATGCTTCTGATTGTTATTAGCCTATTGTATACACAATAGCAGCCATAGAGTTCAGTGAAAGGACTTGATTATCTCTAAATGTAGGTGTTTCATTTATTAAATATTGTAATTACAGCTAATTAAAAGCTGCACAATAAATTATTTTGCTTTGCGGGTCCCTTGACTGTTTTCAGAACTTATGAGCTTATGCTTCTTTAATTTATTATAAAAACAATTAAAGACTGTAGAAGTGGAAAGCAGCATAATAGAGGATGTGACTGATTCTGCAGTCAATGGAATAGTGTAATATAATGACTGTACGTGTAGACAATGTGTAAATTGGAGCAGGAAACTCTAAATCTCCAGTGAGTAGGGGTCTATTTAACTTCTCTTAGGTTCTGATTTCTCATAAGTAAGCTAGAGCTACAGGTATAAGTCTATGTCTTATGTGTTTATGTAAGTGCTAAATAGGCAATCAAGTGTCCCTATCTACTTGCTAATATCCCTATTATATGTATGTAGAGCTTAATAGATGAACCATTAAGCTTACATAACAAATATTTTCCTATAGTCTGAATACTTATATTTCTTGAAATACAAGACAATTAACTTTACTTCTGAGATCTGATATTGAGTTGAATTCCTGTTTCATTATTGATTTCAACTTACCCAAATGTAACAAAAAAAAGAGGAAATATGCTGCTTTACTCTCTGATACACTAAAAAGAAAACATATCACTGGTATATTTTCACCCATAAATTATAGGTAGTCTATTTTTAACAGTGTTGTTTTAGAGTGGTTTCAGATTCATGGTGAAACTGAGCAGAAATAGAGGTTTCCCATCTGCATACATACATAGCCTCTTTCCTTAGCAACATCTCCAGAGAGAATGGTACATTTATCATAATTGAGGAATGTGTACCTGAGCCTTATCACCTGAAATCCATTGTTAACACTGTGGCTCATATTTGATATTAAATACATTACAGTTTTGTCAAAATTTATAACTATTCTGTGTGATACTGGACCGGACTCTGCTATGTTATAATATGTACTATATTGTAAAACTTCTCTTTAGAATACAGTGATGGTGCATGCATATCATAGTGTATGGGAATGTCTCTCATTGCTGAGACTCTATAACTTGAGCCACAATTCATTTCCAGTGTGTGGCTGTTTAATTAGTAGCCATTTTATTAGTGTGTATTATTGGATTTGAAAAGGACCACTCAAGTAGTTCAGTGGAAGGTTTTCTTTCCTATGAGGAGTCTTTGACTTAAAATTGCAGGCTCTCATAGAAATAAAAATGGCAGTTGGGTTTGATTTGATAAACAATTCATGCTCAAAAGTAAGGCTTGAATTGAGTGACTCCTCCCTTATGTCCACTATTTTTTTTCCTGGTGGATCTAAAGTTTAAACTCAGAGCCTTGCATTTTTTAAGCAGATACTCTACCACTTGAACCATGCACCTTTTGGATTTAGTTTATTTGTCAAACAGGGTCTCATATTTTTATACTGACTGATCTTGGGAGCATCATCCCCTAACTTCCATATTCCATTGTCTTAGGTTAGAGCCAAATGCCACCATGCCCAGTGTAGAATATTAATGTTTGAATTAAAATCACAAACTGATGAATTAGATGGTTTTTGTGTCTATGCCATAGTTTATAGCTATCAAAGGATAATTTCAGTGATAAGTAGAATATTATGGCTTGCTTTGTTGTGATCACTATGGTTGATGCTCGAACCTATGTTAAATAAAGCAATCCAGATTTATCAGAATTTTAAATGGAGACTGATGCTCCCCTTATTACTCTATTCTCTTCTACCAAACTTATGGGTGTGTAGTTTTCTGAATCACATTTTAAGTGCATTAGTCTCTGTTGTTGAATATATATATATATATATATGCATATATATACACTTAATATATGCCCATACAGTATACACATATTTGTGTGTGTGTTTGTGTGTTGTATGTGTGTTTGGTGTGTGTACTGTGATTCTACTCATTTGTAGAATTATGGGGGGGAAAAACCCAGAAAACAAGTGCATGCTATTGCAAGGTTTCATGCATCTTTCTTTTTTATAGTATAAATTAATTGAAGTGCTGTTACCCATTTTCCCGAGTCAATTTCAGTCTGCCTGTTTTTGCTAATTGACCTTATGCAAGGGAATGTATACTTTCTAGTCTTTTTCATCAGGGAGCAAGTTTATCATTTTGGCTCAGCATCAGCTGAATTTTAGCTCCACCTTTCCCACAGAATGTTAGATAGGTATGCTGCCTTCCCGGATGTTTAGGGTTTGAAGAGATAGCTTTTAGTTCTAGAGAAGTTATTTTTGCTTTGAAATTCTCACAGGAGGCTTTAAAATACATTTACCTCCCAAAGGAAGAGAGAGAGATTATTCATAATTGCAAGTTGTCTAAAGTAATTGATAAAAGAATATGGAGCTCAGGGTCTTCAACTCAGCAAAATCTGTTTAAAATAAAACCAAGATGCCTTCATTAGTGACCTAAAAGCCATTAAAAATACTGAAATGATCTTTAATTGTAATTTCATGTGGTAGAGTGGCTTTTTCTTCCAGCCTCAATTGTGGTGTGAGGTATAAATTACAATACTGGTGATGTTTAGTAAAGGAGTTGCTATCGAACATAAGGTATTACAGTATACTTAATACACATGCTACATTTTTGTTGTTTATATTTTTTGCATTTTTATATTACCTTATGTAACTTGAAGTTTTCTTCTTTCTTTTGTTTTTTGAAGACTGAAATATTTTTTCAATATAGTAACATAATTGCCTGTCAACTTTTAGTATTAACATTTTAGAGCTTCAGAGCAATGGTAATATTAATAGATAGTTCAATATACTGGTATTATAATCAAGTCTTCCAAGATTTTTGATAACCACATATAATAAATTCAATTTTTAAACCTTTAAAATAGAAAATTTATTGCTGTAATTTGTGCTTAAAAGTTCTGTGTGGCTTCCATCCTATTGTGTATCTTTATGTAGCTATAAGCAGCAATTCTTTATGAGAAATCTAGCTACATACAGATTTATATAAATATCACTCAGCAGATTAATAGTTATATAGCATCCAGTATGTGGAAATATAATACAAGAGATCTATGGTTTATTAAGTATATTAGTTTTATCTGCTTTTATTAGTTCTATTAACAGATTAATCAAATTTCAGATTAAAAAGCATTGGATGTTGAAAAGTTACCTCTTGTAAGCTAGGCCTTGGGACATATGACAAAACCTAGCGTTGATTCCAAATGTTATGTTACTTCAACATACACCTTCTGAATATAAACGTCTAGATTCTGATTGATGTCTTTTTTTTTTTTTTTTTTTTTGCCAATCCTGGGCCATGAACTCAGGGCCTGAGCACTGTTCCTGGCTTCTTTTTGCTCAAGACTAGCATAGCTTTCTGCCACTGGAGCCACAGCGCCATTTCTGGCCGTTTTCTATATATGTGGTGCTGAGGAACCAAACCTAGGGCTTCATGTATTTGAGGCAAGCACTCTTACCCCTAGGCCGTATTCCCAGCCCCCATCTAACTGATGGCTTAAATAACCCTTACTATACTCTTAAGCAACTACGTCCATATATTACATTTTGAAAGCTGTTGTTATTGATAGTTCTTTCAGAGAACATGGATTGGGTTAAATACTTGGCTATCTTCATATTACAGTGAAGAAGCCTATCTAAACATATATCAAAACATAGAAGCTGTGGAAAATTGACCAATATTATTTTAAATAATATGTAACTTTAAATGAAATCTGCATAGCATTTTTAAAGTTTACTTGGGAAAACATGATTATAAATAGCGAGTTCTTAAAACAGTTAAAGACTATGAAATTATATTTAAGTAAAATAAGAGACACCAGGAAAACTGAGTCATGGTATATGTGGTAAGGGTGGCAGTTTGATGTAATGACAGGTAAATCTGTGACTGTGGAATAATTTAATGTATTTTGCTCATATCCCTTTATCCGGAAAAGGATTTGTACACTCTTGAAGATGTAGTGTTTTCTAACACAACACTTGTGTTTTTCAAGTAATTAATGTAACTTCCAATTTGCTAGTTTTTAGAGGCAGTGCCATTTTCCACATGTGGCCAGTTCTTTACCTTTTTATTTTTATGCATGACAATGTATATGTATATGTAAAGTTTCCAGACATAGAATCAAATATTACAAAAGATTTTAAAACAAAACAAGCAAGTCACATTCCATCATTAAGCAAGATAGTAAGCATTATATTGCCAGTCTGGGGCAAACCCATGGCAAATTTATGCAGTTACAGAATTGTACTTTGTAATTTTATGAATGTTTGTTAAATGCACAAATTCCTTCATTTATAGCTGATGAACCTTTAAACGATGTGTTCTGAAAAAATAAATACATTTAATTACACTCCTTGACTAATAAAGTTTTGACAACTTAAATTTATGCTAATAATAATTTATGTGTCCTCGGATTTTCTTGTAGTTCCCAAGTTTGGAATGAAAGACTGAGAACAAGTAGTTTCTTTGTTCATTTGAGATATATGAACTCTTTATCATTTAAAGATTATAACTGTTAAAGTTTTGGATTTGATTATAATAAAAATGTATTAAATACTTTTGACATACACATTCAGAATTGTGTTTTCATCAGTTCTAGAAACTCCTCTTTAATTACATTGGTGATAATGGTTTTTGTCCCAGTCCTGCTGATTGTGTATTCTGGGCCAGAACAGAATTGCCCAAAGCATTAACAGCTCACTTTGTTTTATGACCTAGCTACCAAAGAATTTTTCTGTATTTGATCTAGGTTTTCATATTTCTAATATTCTAGAAAAAAACATTAAAGCTATTCATATATTCTATCAATTTATTTTTGAAAATATTCTACCTTTATTGTCTGTAATTTTTATAATCTTACCTTATAGTTAGTTTCCATTTAAGTACTGTAATCTCAATCTTTATTTTTATCTCTTAATATTTGTAAAATTTCTCTGTTTTTAACTTTGTGAATTCTCCAACCTGTTTTATAAATTCTAGTAGTATTGTATCACACATTGAGAATGAAAAAAGAAAGCAGATTTCAAATTGTCCCTACTGTTGCAGTGAGAAATCATTGTCAGAAGTCTATCTAGTCTTCTAGATAAAACTCTTTTCTTTTATTTGCCCCTACTTTGATTATATTCTGGGTTTTTTTAAGGCTTCAGTGAGATTAATTTGGCAGTTTATGTTGACTGAAGACCAGTTAAATAATTTCTACATCCACTTAAGTCAGGCTCATATACGAAGTGTATGGCAGGAATCTCAAGTCAAAGATGAGAGTTATATTATGTTACATTTAGTCAAAACATCAGATTGACTCTATCTTGAAGCTATATTACCAAAATTTTGACATAACAAATCTTAAAAAATAACTGTGGAAGTAAATGTGATGACTTTTGATGTGATTTGCAAGTAGGTTTGAGTTATTTGTCCAGTGTTGACTTATTGTAAGCAAAGTTTTGAATTTGTACAATTGCAAGAAATCATAAGCTATACACATGGGTCTTGTTTATATGAAATAATTCATATATATACATATAATTTCTATATGTGATACAAAGCTAAGAATTCACAAATGTACTACCAAAAATCCAATAGTATGACATGGTACTACCAGCCTCTACCTAATTCTTACAGCCAGGGCTGGGAATACGGCCTAGTGGCAAGAGTGCTTGCCTCATATACATGAAGCCCTGGGTTCAATTCCCTAGCACCACATATACAGAAAATGACCAGAAGTGACGCTGTGGCTCAAGTGGCAAAGTGCTAGCCTTGAGCAAAAAGAAGCCAGGGACAGTGCTCAGGCCCTGAGTCCAAGCCCCAGGACTGGTAAAAAAAAAAAAAAAAAATTCTTATAGCCAAAATTTCCGGTTTTTCAGACAACGCACTTTGAACTTACTCATTTCTTGCACCAAATCAAATAATTTCTTTGGAAAAGAACCTCAGAGTTCTCATTGTCTATAGCCTGGCCTCTATTCTTGGGTGACATAAGAGCCATTGCTCTGTAGCTATGACTGAAAGTTTGGAATGACTGCAATTCAAATGCCATTGTACTTTTGCTGCTCTTAGTCTGTATGTTTAAAAAAATTCTAAATACTTAAAATATATGTGTAATTATGTATAGTTGTGTGTGTGTGTGTGTGTGTCTGTGCATGCACACTTGTGTGTGTATCAAGTTATGCTTACTTAGGGGCAAACACATCTGTAGACCCGTTCTGATCCTACCAGGGATACATGTTTCTGACACTTCTGGTCCTTTTCTTTCTGATATTGGGATACTGGCATCACTGTATAAAGGATCGGGTTTATAATAATATCTTAAATACTGGACTAGATAAAATTTGTACAATATACTGCAACATCTGCTCATAAAATCATCCAAAAGATAAAAACATTTTAATTCTGACTTTCTTTTAGATACTCAAACTTGTCACACTCACTATGACATGTCTATAACCAGATGGAGAGTTATTCTTCAGCTTCAGATATGATTGTTCTGCCTAATCTTTGAGTTTAGCCCATACCTTCTGAGTTTATACTGGGCATAAGTGTATTATGTTCATGGATTTTTTTAGTGCTATGAATGTAACCCAGAATCTCATACTACATAGCTGCTCTTAAGCAATGGAATATTAATAATAAAAAAAACCAAATGTTTATTTTTGTAATGAAGAATAATGTGAAGCTTTAGCTCAGAATCCTCATCAGAAAAGCAAGTTAACAGAATAGATATATTTTATAAGCATGTTCCAAAACAGAGTTATCTTCATTCTAGCCAATAAATCAATTAATAAATAAAATGTTTAATTTAGGTACTTTCAGTATGTAATTAATAATTGCATTCTAATCTATTACACTTCATGTAGAAGGAACAAGAAAATTAAAAGGCATAAAGAATGAAGTGATTGATTATCCTAGGGCATAGCTAGGAAAGAATTAAGGAAAATGAAAAGAAAGAATTGATACCCTAGGGCTGGGGATATGGCCTAGTGGCAAGAGTGCCTGCCTCATATACATGAGGCCCTGGGTCGATTCCCCAGCACCACATATACAGAAAATGGCCAGAAGTGGTGCTGTGGCTCAAGTGGCAGAGTGCTAGCCTTGAGCAAAAAGAAGCCAGGGACAGTGCTCAGGCCCTGAGTCCAAGCCCCAGGACTGGCCAAAAAAAAAAAAAAAAAGAATTGATACCCTAGTAGGTTTTCAGGCTGACAGAATGGATAGTTTTTTAAAAGACTGATGACAATTCCTGGAAGAAGATGAGTACATTATCAAGTTTACTCTTTCTAATTGTCTGGGTTTTAACTCCTAAAGCTAGACACACAGAAGACTTGAATGTCTGTTACTTGTTTGCTCTGACTGCATAATGTAACCAAGGATATATAGTGTATTTGCACCAGAAATTGTCAATGTATGTCTGATTTGATAAGTGGAGAAATGAAAGAGGCTGAGTGACTTCTAATAAACATTCAAACAGTCAAGGGTGTCAGATGAGCAAATGAAATGTAAACGTCTTGAGAAAGCATAATTCTGCATCTGGTGCTTCAAATAACTCCTTGGCTTATGGGTGGGTCTGAATATTTGTGGTACAGAATTTGCTGTGGTCCTGAATCAGTGTCAAACACAAAATTACCCTTTTTTTTTACATTCATGCTTTGGCTTTTTGCTAGTCCTGGGGCTTGAAGTCAGGAAGTCAGGGCCTGAGCACTGTCCCTGGCTTCTTTTTGCTCAAGGCTAACAGACTACCACTTGAGCCACAGCACCCCTTCTGTTTTTTTTCTATACATGTGATGATGAGGAATCAAACCCAGGGCTTCAAGTTTACAAGGCAAGCCTCTATCACTAGGCTATATTCCCAGCCTCCACTAGGCCATACTCACAGACTACTTTGACTTGTTTCTTTAACTCACATAGTATATGATCAGTACTCTTTTTGATTTGCTGTTTTGATTTTTTTGGGAGCATAGTATGAAGAGTTTGTGGATTGAATAATTAGGATGTTGTGATGGAGAATTTGAGGGTAGCAATGCTATTAAAATAGGTTTTCTCATGATACTAATGGTATAAGTGATCAAGCAAACATAATAAATTATAAAGGATGGTCAAGAATGTTAAAATTACTTTATTTTTTGGGAATGACAGTATTTGAAATCTTCATGCAAAAGACAAGATGTTTAGAGAAGGTTCTATACAGAGCCAAGTTTTGTAAATTGACAGAAAAGAGAGAAGTTGCTTGCAGATTAGGACAAAAGGAAGGCTATATAAAATGAAGAATATGTATTAAAATGGGTAGCCGGGTTTAAACTGAGTGTTGGGATTTGAGAATCAGGAATAGGCAGCTGCAGAAGAGAATACTGAATTCCTACTACTCATGGATGAAAACTTTTGAAAAGTGCAGTTTATATGAAAAATGACTAAAGATGCAGCAACAATAGACTTTCCAACATGAATAGACTTTCAATGCTTGTGATTAGCTGTGGTTTAAGATTATGATAAAAAACATACAGAAGGACTTGATCGCACACATACCATTAAATCAACAGCATAATTTTAAATGTATGAATCATAATACCAACCAAAACAAAATCTGTAGAATGAGGACAAAGTTGTTGTGACTTTTTTTTAATTTCTTCTTCAATCTACCAATCATCCTGAACAACAAACAAGAGTTTAAAAGTTATTGTCACCGGGGAGAGTTAAGAACTAGTTCTAAAACATCCCTTTTGCATTTCGATCTTTCAGAACCAAGTAAGTAGATACTTCAAAGACACTTCACAAAATATTTGTGGTGCTAAGGAGTAATTGTTTTTAGGTGAAAAACATGAATCATAAAAAGAACACACATCAAAGATTTTATTCATCTCAGTAACTCAAAGATGTTAAGAATCTTTTAAAAGAAACCTTGAAGAGTAGTTACTCCTATTTCTTACCTGGGGAAGAGGGAATATTTCCCTCTTTTGTTTCTATTTCTCCCTACTGTATCTTTAGTATACAAAAATAAACTCCTGGCAAAACTTCCACTTTAAAAAATCTGAGATAATCACATCAGAAATGCATAAATGATTTTCTAACAGATGCAAAATTGTAGATTTTTGTATAGTTTAGTAAACATATAGTTACCTTTTCTATTCCAACTTATTTCTATCATGTAAAGTTGATTTGTACAGATATGAACAAGAGTTATTTCCATAATTCTGAAGTGCAACAATGGAATTTTTCCTAGTTTAGTCAGTACTGAATTCTTGTGGGAGACTAAACACCAACCCGGCTCTATACTGAGAAGCCTCAGGATTTCTTTATCCAGTTTCTTAGATATGGGCAATATTTTTCTTTGTTTTGATCCTACATAATTTTTAAATAATAAAGCAGGGTGATTACATACATGCAATAACAATCTGCTTTGAAGCTTTTGTGGAGTTTGCAGTGTAAATCTAGAGATATGCAGGATTTTTCAGTGACTGCTACAAAGAATTGTTTTCTGGATGTTTGTACAAGTAGCCCTGTATTGCAACACAAAAAGCTGCTCCTTCTTAACTCACAGTAAGGAACTTTTTTCATGTGCTTTTTTCTTCAGTCCCTTTGAATTTAGATGAATCCCTCTTTCTGTGTTTCAAGAATAACTCAGAAGTTCCTTTGCTTACCAGTAATAAGGCAAGTTTTAAAGCAAATTTTAAGTCATTTTACCTAAAGAATTTACATCTTTTGGTTACACCTATGCAGTTAAACTTTACTGCTAATAATAAGCTTGCCATGCCAGGTTATATTGGGATTTATTGTCAAATTGACACTTCAGGTAAAGTTTTAATCAAAAAGTCCAATAATGTCTTAGTAGAAGAAGCAAATTACATTTTTATAAACTCTAAGTCAATCGTTCATTGAAATGTGGAAGAAGGGAACTTGAGAACTGCTGAAATTTTTGGGATCTGTTGTAATTTGATATGTTCATTAACAAAAAAAATATAAACTGAATATTAAGCAATTTAGGATGTTGAAGTTTTCTCATATTATCGTGAAGACATAAAGTGAAAGGCAACCTTGACAATAGTCTGGAAAAAAATTGCCACAACTTAGTTTTCCTTATCAATCAAATCTTCTGTTATCAATGCTTGCTCCTTCGATCTTGGAGTAGTATTAATGAAATAGCTCAGCATTTGGATGAAAGACCTCTGGAAATCCTAACTGTCCATTGTTATGAGCTGAGGAGTTTCTCAGTAATGTCACTTTGAAGTTTAAGTGCAAAAATCTAATCTTAAATATAAAGAACCTGAAGTACATATGTAACCTTCCCATGAAGTTCTGGAAAGCCCTTTGTTAAAGGTATATATTTCATCCAGTAGTTTATGGCAGAACCTTTATAATAACATCATTCTAGTAACAAAATATTGTGGGGTGTGTGTGTGTGTGTGCATATGTGTGTGCATGTGCACATGTGTGTGTGTGCCACTCCTATGGTTTGAGCCTATGACTTGGCACACTCCGTGAACTTTTTTTCTTCAAGGTTAGCACTGTACTACTTGACACACCGCTCCACTTCAGGGTTTTGGTGGTTAATTGGAGATAAATGTCTGACTTTTCTGTTTAGACTGGCTTTGAACTGTGATCCTCAGATCTCGACCTCCTTAGGACTAAGATTATAGATGTCAGTTATTGGCATCAGGCTTCAAATTGTATTACAATAGATAGATGTTAAACTCTCTAATCATTAACAACACATAACTTTTATGAAAGTTTGATAAGAAGATTCTGAATATTTTCAGATCCTTCAGTAAAACTTGTAATTATTTCATATTTTATTCTAATAATGACTAACCTATTCATCTGAAACCAAGAAAGATGTTTCTTCGATATTTAACTCTTATTGAGCTCTATCAAGTTATGAAATAAATTAGATAATTAAAAAACATGGTTCATACAAACAAAACCCATTATTTCTGATTTAAAAAATATGGTTGGGTTTATTTATTTTTTTTTAACTTTTCACATATTTGGGGTTAAAACTCAGGCCCTCATGCTTGCTAAGCAGGCACTCTATCACTTGAACTACTCTTCTAGCCTCTATTGGGGTTGGTTACTTTCAAGAGAGGGTCTTTCCTTAAGTCCAGACTGACTGTGATGCTCCCATTTGTGTTTCCCTGTTCACCTGGATGACAGGTGTGTGCTCCCATGCTCAGTAGCTATAAACTTTCATTGGCTAGACTGTTAGTAAATTGCTATTCCCCAATCTCTATGTCATTATAGGCTTGAACCACTACCACTGAAATAATGTCCAATATTTCTAGTTTTCTAGCAACCCATTTGGAACTCTTTTCTTATAGGACACATTCTTACAAACAATTGTTTTCTAAGTTTATAATTTTTTGAACAGTCAAATATAGAAAGAGTTGATAAAAAATAGAAGCCTGGTTACTTGTAACAGTATCTAATGATCGGTTTAATACAATTAGAAATAAATATTTTACATGATAGAAAGAATAATGTGTTATCTTCCTTGCGGAAATTCTTTTAAAAAATCCTTTTGAAATAAGGGTATGATAAAAATCAACATAAACTCAGAAGGTAATTTGGTAAGATGCACAGGTTCTAAGATACAATTTAAGATATAATTGAAAATCATCTTTTATAAACACTTTTTAGAACAATAAAGCCCATTTACCATTATAATCAAAAGTCTAGTTGTAATTTTGCATTTTTAAATAATTATAGATAAGCCACATTAAAAACCCAAGGAAATGACAATTTCATTGAATCCTTTAAAACAAGCATTATAATCTAGTCCAAGGTGAACAAAATTTCCCTGCTAAAGTTTTGTTCATCCCTAGAGGAATTCTTTGCTAAATTTATTTTAGGAGGAAGATGTACTTTAAAACAAAACAGAAAAGTACTTGATTTCTTTGTCATTATCATGGTTCTTTTCTATGTGTTATTATTGTCATTTACTTCAAAAGGAAAGTGAGCTATTTTTTGTCAGAAAGAACGCAGGAGGCAGGTAAGTGAAAAGTTCTGTCACATTAAAATATTTTGTAAACTTTTAAGGTGGAAAAATAATTGTTATAAAAATATTGAGAGAAACTGTGCACAGGATCTCACATCCGTAATCTTCACTACTTGGGAGATTCAGATAAGGCCAGCTTAGGCAAAAAAGTGTTTGTAAGACATCATCTCAACTATAAAACCCTAGGTTCATTGGTATGGGCCTGAGAGCCCAATCACATGGGAAGTATAGACAGGAGGATTGCAGTTCAGCCCAGTCTGGCATCAGTGCATGTCCCTATATGAGAAAAAATACACAATAATAAAACAACAATAGCAAAATTGTTGAGGTGCATATTCTGAGAGCATCTGCCTGGCAAACACAAGACCTCAAGCTCAAACCTAGAACTACACAGAGAGTATTCCCATAAGCAAGACAGAAGAAATGACTCAACTTATTTAAAAAAATCAAGTTTTACATTAAGCATTTCCACATGAGTAAAGTTATTTTATTTAAAAGCCAGTATAGGAACTTTTAGAAATTCAGATTAAAGAGACCTACTATAATGGGAAATCCAATCTGCCTTATAGAAATGAAATTGAACCTAGGTGCTGGTGGCTCATGCCTGTCACCCTAGCTACTCAGGAGACTGATATCTAAAAATCACAGCTCAAAGCCAGCCCAGGCAGAAAAATCTGTGAGACTCTTACCTCCAAATAATAACCTACAGAGAGGAAGTGGAGTGATGTCTCAAAGCGGCAGAGCACTAAACTTGAGAAGCTTAGGGACAGTGCACAAGCCTAGATTTCGAGACCCATATCAATTATATATTATGTATTTGATATCTTTATACTATATATTTACATATAAAGTTATATATCTCTTGATATGTTTGTATCAATTGATATTTTATATAGACATTGATAATTTATATGGAGTCATGAAAATGTTTGTATTCTTCTTTAAATCATAATAAATAAACAAGTTGAAGTTAAATTGTTATAGAACATGTCCTTAGGAGAGCATCTTTAACACTAGAAACCTATTTGTTATAAATATATAGCTTCAAATTATTTAAGAATATTTAATTCTATAATCATTTAAAAATTTTTGCTCAACTCAACAGGTTGTCAATTTTTTAATTTAATGTTTTTTTAGCCTAACTTTTCAATATTCTCTCAAGGAATAAGTAAAGGATAACCTCAAAGTCAGACACCAGGCATATAGAATCAGAAATACAAATCAAACAGGATTCCTACCACGTGGTTCAATGGTCAAGAGTAAATATAGTAGTGCTACTATTAAATAAGTGTTTCTCATTTCAGGGGACATAAACCGTTTATTTAATTGATTAGAGCTTTAACCAAACAAGTAAAATGATCAACAAGATTCTCATTTTTTCCATCCCAAAGGGAATAGTTTTTCATCATCTAACTGAAGACAACAACAAGTGGTCGGAGTGCAAACTCAAATCAAAACATTGCTGTTATCAAAAAGCTGGTGGCTCATATCTAAGAATCCTAGATTCTTATGTGACTGAGTCCCAGGACTGTGGTTCAAAACTAGCTTGTAAAGAAAAGCCATGAAACTCTGTTCTCAAATTAATCACCAGATGATGCATCTCAAGTGCTGGAGCACTAGCCAAGGGTAAAAACAGTGCACGTACAGTGCCAAGGCCCTGATTTCAAGTCCCCAGACTTGCACCAAAGATCCCCCAAACACAAAAATAATTTATTAGTCATGAACAAAAAGTCAAGAAACAAGCAAAGAAACGAAGAAAGGAAAGCAGGACCAAGGAAATAGAAGACAGAGAGAGAGACAGAGAGGGACACAAAGAGAGAGAGAGGCAGAGACAGAGACAGAGACAGAGAGACAGACAGACAGGCAGGCAGACAGACAGACAGACACAGATACAGTCAGACTGACAAAGACAGAAATGGAGGAGGGACTGGAGATTTAGAAAAAGTAAATTTCTGTTGGTGCTTGAAATTCTTTCTGACAAGAAAGAACAAATGCTACTTGAATAGTTTCACAGGTGCATGTATTATGTAGTTTCTTATATTTGCCACAGTACAATTTATTTCCCTCTTTCAGGTGAATCTACTTGAGTAACTTACTCATTCAATTAAAAAAGAGAGAAAGTCCAATTGTCCAATTTATTAAGTGTTGTGAGATATGAATATCATGGCAATAAAACTAAGCACATGATAAAAATTATATCGAGTTAGTGATCCTAATTTAAAAGAGAACTGGAGGAGCATTCAGACCCAGGTATATGCTATCAGGGAGGCAGCAATGCTTTTACTGATGGGTGAAAAAAACTGGTTAAAATCTTTCTTTTTTTAATTTTAATTTTTTCAAGGTGAGGTACAGAGAGGTTACAGTTACACCTGTAAGGTAGTGAGTATATTTATTGTCATACTTGTTACCCCCTCCCTCATTTTTCTCCCACCTTCCCTCCCTTTCAGTCCTCCCCCACCCCATGAGAGTTGTACAGTTAATTTCCAACATATTGTCTTTTGGGTATCACTTTTTCATTGGTTCACCTTTCATCCTCTGTCTCACCATTTTGATGTTCTCCTTCCCTTCCCTAATTCAGTCAAATGTATATAAAATACCCAGGGTACCAAGAACAAATACAGTGACAACAGGGTCTAAACCATAGGGAAGAAAACCGAAAGAAAACAGGAATAATTTAATCTAGCACATCAAAAATAACAAGAACAACGAAAACCTCTTGTTTCCATATCTTGGAGTTCACTTCGCTTAAGTTCATGTTATATGAGCATATGTACATAGCGATTGAGCTATTGAGTTAAAATATTTTAAAGTAGTAAAATCTCTGTATCTTCTCTGAGTACATTGGAAACCTTGTATACTGTTATTAGAAATAGGAAACTGAAAGGGAATACCAAAATTGAGAGACACAGGGTAAAAAGACAAAAGACTACAAAAGCAATACTTGCAAAACTGTTTAGTTTAAATCAACTGAACAACTCATGGGGAGAAAGGGAAAGGGGGAGGGGGAGGGGGAGATAAGGGAAGAGGTAACAAACAGTACGAGTTATCCTTCTAGAGAGTGGAGTCAAATGTTTTCTGTGCTGAAAAATACTTTGCATTGCTATGGACATGAATAACAAAGTATTTTCTTTTTGCTTTTATTTTTTTACTAGATAACTTCCATTCCCACAAAATTACTACTAGGCTGGTCAAGGAATAATCAAAGAAGCTTAGCAGCCTGGAATCAGATAATCTCCTGAGAGTTTGTTATTTCACAGGCACTCTGTTCCTTTGCCCCTTGCCACTACCACTACAACCACAGTCCAGATTTGAATGTCTTGAACTTGGTAAAATAAAGGAAACTATTTTCCACCTATAACAAATTTTTGTTTCCATGAAAAACCAAAATCGTATTGTAAACATTTCCTTACCACAAATTAATAGATCAATTAGATTTATGACTATTGCTTAAGCATCCTCCCATAGGTATGATAGATTGGCTCACACGTGGAATCCCAACTACGCGGGTGTCAAAGACCTGGAAGATCAAAGATTAATTCCAGTCTGCGTAAGAAATTTGGGAGGATCATAGTTTGAAGCCAGTCCAGGCAGGAAGTCTCTGAGGCTCTTATATCCAATAAAGATAAAGAAGGCAGAAGTAGAGATCTGCTGAAATGGTAGAGTGCTAGCGTTGAACAAAACTGGTCAGGGACAGGCTTAAGCCCTAAGTGCAAATCTCTTGACTTGTAGAAAAAAACAGAAGGATACAGTGATGCATTTCTGTCATCCCAGTTAAGTGAGATGATGCAGATAGGAGGACCATGGCTGGAGGTTAGTATAACAGAAAGAGAAATCTAGACTACAAACCCCAACTGTCATGATAACACCTTAAAAACCTATATGTAAATAAACTAGAAAATCTAGACGAAATGGATTCATTTCTAGATAAACTCTAGTTCCAGTTTTGCTAATAAAACTGGAGATAACAGTCTCATGATTTTGTCTACGAAGGCTACATTTGAAACTTCATCTCCAGATCTCAGCCTCCTAGCTAGGAGTTGAAGTTATGACCTTAGGGCTCTACTGCTGACCTGCTTAAATACTTAGATTGAAAATTAATTTTAAATTGCAGCAAAAATGCATTTTCTGTATTTCTGGGTGTGCTTATATTTCAGAGAGAAAATGGAGGGAAGGAATCTTTCTTTAACAAGTTAGTCAGATCAGTATATAAACACAAGTAATAATGTTTCTCTAGAAAAGAACAGTACATCATTTATTAGAAAGATTTTGTTGGATGGGCTCATCATGGTAAAAATTTTGCACATAGTTGAGTTAAATTCCCTCAAATTCTCACACACGTTTCTATGCCTAGTAGCAAATCATTATCATGAAGATCTAATGTTACTAAGAAGAATATGTTACATATTTTTCCAGCATGCTTGGGTATCAAAACCAGCTTTGCTTTTGTTAACTTCAAAACCCTATGGAGGCATTATTTAAAATATTAAAATCAGAGCCCTCCTTCTTTAGTTTACTAAATCTAAAATTCTAGGCTTGGTTCTAGAATGTTCAGCTTTTAGCTACCTCTCCAAATGAGGCCTGAGCGTGTTGAATGTTAAAGCCTTCAAGATTTGGATACCATTGTGTAAAAATCATACTAAGTGAAGTGAGCCAGACCCAAAGAAACATAGATTCTATGGTTTCCCTCATTGGGAATAGTTAGTATATGTCTAGGATAGTCTTAGCAGAAGAACACAATAGCTCAATAGTTATGTCCATATAAACACATAAGATGATGGTAAGCAAAATGAACTCCAGGTTATAGAAAGTGGTGGTATATCACTGTTGTTGTTATTTTCAACATACTATGTGAAATTATGCCTTTTTCATTTGTCTTTCTTTCCTGAGGTTTTGCCCCTGATATCAGTGTAACTGATTTTAGTGCCCTGCATATTGTATTGGAACTAGGGAAGGGAAAGGTAATACCAAAATCCAGAGACAAAGGATAAAAAGACAAGCCAAATTAACAGCAATACTTACAAAACTATATGATGTAAACAAATTGAACAACTCATGTCGGGGAGAGAAATGGGGAGGGAGGAGGCAGTGGAAAATGAGGGAGGAAGTAATAAGTTGGATAAGAAATGTACTCACTCCCTTACTTATGAAACTGTGACTCCTCTATACATCACCTTAACAATAAAAAATAAGAAAAAGAAAGGTATGGATACCACTTTTAAATGCATTTAGGTATAGGTCTGTAACTATGCATAATAATCCTTCAGTCTCTGTAAACGTCTACAAACTGAAGAACACTGGGATCTTTTATATTAAAAGTTGTATTTTTCAGAGAAATTTTACCACCATCACCTTCCCACATTTTCCCTTTCTCAGGAAATTTGAATTGCTGTGATGTTGCAAAATGTTTGAAAGCCTCAAGATACATATTGTATCTTTTTGTACAGTTTTACTCATAAGCATATTTATTTTAAATGTTAATGCTAAGGGATCAGCTGGAATAATATTCACTCATACACACACATGCTAGTGACTCCAAGTAGCTTAATAAACCATCAGATTATTAGTATTATCTGAAATGAATTATTTGAATATTAGTCTCTTAGGATATAGTAAAGATGCAAAGCCTTATTAAAATCAAGTAAGTCTGAAAAAATGCTTTAATGTCTAGTGTCTCTCAACGCTTGAGTCACAGGGAACATTAACAGGAATAGATCCATGGTATCGTTTTTTTGTTGTTGTTTTAGCCTAAATTTATGTAATTAAGTACTGGTAACATCATAATCAAATGTACTTTTAGTGTACAAACCATCAGATTGGCAGGTTTACACTGAGAATCAACATACAAAATGTTACAATACACTTATACAATACAAATTCTGAAAGCTATATTTGGTACTAGAGAATCTACTAAAGAACTTGAACAATTTAAGTGTGGGGAATTTTCACAAATTTATCATTTTGTAAAGAATTATATAATAAATACATGAAATGTATGATATGTATGATTTGCATTTATGAAATGTAAATAATAGGAGAACTTTATAAAACATCCAAATGAAGAGACATGCCACTTCCTCCTACATGTTTTTTCAAAGAAAGCATTTTTTACCACCTTTTACATATGCTTGGAATTATGCTAGATTCTTAGGGCTATTGCTCAATCTCAGACACTGTATATCTTCTCCTCCTGTAAATAATATTCGAAATAATGAGAATATATGAAGATATAATCAAATACTTGTTGAAAGATAGCTAAAAGGTGAAAGTTTATTTGAAGGAATTGGCTCACATAATTGTGGAGAATTTTTGAGAAAGAACTAGGGAGAGAAGGAGAGCGAGAGAGAGAGAGAGAGAGAGACAGAGACAGAGACAGAGACAGAGATAGACACAGAGAGAAGATCCCCATGGCCTTTGTATTGTCTTCTCATGTGGAGACCTTTCAGCCTTTTAAGCATCTGTTTTCTTTCATTATTTTCACCTAGAATTACTCTATTCAGAAAACCTGACATCTTCTAAGTAAAACATTCTGAAGTATCCTTCTAGAAGGTAGAATATATGTCAGCTGTACTGGATGATATCTCAATGTTCTTCTTGTGAATTAGCAGCAGCAACTCATTCAGTTATATAAATACAAGTGATTTAAATTTTAATCTAGACATAAGCAACAACGGAGACATTTCTCCTGCCTTGTCAAGTATCCTCTTGGATTATGTTAGAGGCCATCTACTTTCTTAAAGGCCTTTACTTTCTTAAAGGCATTTACTTTCTTAATTGGTGGAAGAAAGAAGTACATAGGTATTAAGAATGAGGAGTGTGATCAAAGGGGCAGATAGATGCATAGATAAATGAATGGACAACAGTACAGAAAATGCCATAAACAGGGAGTTAGAGATTCTCAACACCCTTACCTATGTATAGAGTAATGACTGGCTAACAAGAAGTTATCCCACACAAAACCCATTATTAAAGATATCCTTCCTGGTTGGGACAGTTTTCTCTGAGCCACAGTAAATATCCAAAGTTATTTCCTATTCTGTGATCCTCCTCAATAACTGTTTACCATCCTAGAATCAGAAACATCTGTGGATGATACACAAACAGCTATATGCTTACCACACACGGATACATACAACCATGTTTATAAATACACACACTTAAATACCTACTTAGCACACACATATAAACCACCTTCTACTGTAACAGAATATCCTCTGTCATAAATGTCAGTGATAGAATGCTCCATTTTCAAAACAATGCTAGGAATAGCAGTTGAGGAAATTAAAATTGGTTTTCTTATAACCAATTATAATATGATCCGTAAATCAGACCCAGTAATGAAAATAAACTATATTTTGAAACAGAAAAAAATTTCCATTTTATTTAAAGAAAAAGCGTACTATTTCTAAATATAATATTTTTAATCTTACCTAAGTGTTGACTTGTTTGTTGTACTAAGGAGACATTGGTAGTCCACCAGGTCAACACTGTTGTCTTCCAGGGAAACTCTAGGAAGTTCTCTCTTAATCCAATAGCCTCAATGATATATCACTTGTTTCCATAACTTGGAGTTCATTTCACCTAGCATCATCTTATGTGGTCATATGGACATAGCTGTTGACCTATTGTGTTCTTCTACTGGGACTATCTTAGACATGTACTAATTATTCCCAATGAGGGAAACCATAGAGTCTATGTTTTCAGCATCTGCCTCACTTCACTTTGTATGATTTTTTCCCCAAGTCCTTTCATTTCCTTACAAAATTATGCCCTTTTTCTCTTGTCTTTCTGTTGTTTTACCTCTATAGCTGATTTTAGTACCCTGCATATTGTATATGCGCGTATTGGAAGTAAGGAAGGAAATGGGAATACAAAAATCAAGAGACAAAGTATAAAAAGATAAGCCAATGCAATACTTACAAAACTATATGGTGTAAACCAAATGTACAACTCATGGGGAGGAGAGGGAAATGGGGAGGGGGAGACGAGGGGAAAAATGAAGGGGGAGTTAGCAAGTTAGATAAGAAATGTGCTCACTGCCTTACATATGAAACTGTACATTACTTTAATGATAAAGAAATGAAAAAATCCAATAGCTTCACAGATCACAGGAGCACACAGGTTCTTATGAATTAGAAAACATCAAACTCACTAAATGCTCTGGTAATAAGCAGAGGAAGTAAATTTTTCTAGTTGTGCAAGAGAAGTGATGTGGAACTGTGTATGATCCCTAAAGCTTGCTTTCACATTCAATAGAAAATTGTAGTGAGTCAAAGAAAAAATGTCCATATATTGTATTTTATGTATGGGGAGTACTTTTGTGACACGTTCTAGATGAGTATCGTGGCATTCTTTGGTGGCACATTTTAATTTATTCCAACTAGAGTATCACCAAGCCATCATTGTCTTTAATATTTAGACCATGTGATATGTTGATAGCTCAGCTCTTGTGAAAATCCAGCAGCCCAGTTCAACAATCTGCTCTACTAAGTCTTTCACAGATTTGAAGAGGTTTGGCATTGTGATGTATGTCTTAATATTTTCTGAATATGCTGCCTGTTAATGTTGCTTGACAAAGCTAAGGTGGTCAGTAAATGACGCACATCTCATCCACTCAAACCACAAGAATATAAAAGTACAGATTACTTAGACCATAGTGTTAGACACAAAGGAAATAATCATTACTAATTTTGAAAGAATCGTTCATAACCATCTCAAAAGAAGATTCTAAAAGTAGATTTAGTGAACATGCATTGTAATAGAAAGGTGTGTCAGAAAAAACATATTAAATATAGAAAATGATATAAAAGTTAATGGAGGGCGCCATATGTTTGGAACATAATTTTTATTTAATTATGCATATGTAGTATTGTTGTCTCATTAATGATATCATATATTATTCCCTAACAAAGGAAAAATATGTAAATATTTATTGTATATTTTATCCTCATGATGTTAAAATATATCTCCTATAAAGTTCATGCCGTATGCATTGTATACTATGAAGGATTACATTTGAATATAAATTCATGCACTTTTATCCCAATGTCTGGATAGCAATCTCTTGTAAATTAGCAATTAAATTGAACTAACTGCATTTTGATATGCTTTAAATTATTACTCTTTCTTCCCAGGCTCTCATAGATATGATGATTTTATTGCAGTGGGCCACAACTATAAAGCCTCAAAGGAAGAAAGTTTTTATTTTTTCAAATGACAAAAAACACAAAAATTAGGATAGAAGATAATGGAAACTTTCCCTTAAATTATTCTTCTATTTTACTCCATCCTCTAAAAGAGAAAAACACTTAATAGTTCATGAGGATCCTGGCATAGTTTTAATCGAGTACTTCATTCACCCTTGTGAACACAAATGTCAGTTTCCATGTTGTCTGCTGAAGTTTGACCCTGACAGCTCTGTGCTGGACTGGTAGTGGGACTCAGAAGTTTGCATAAGTTCTAGAGTGAGTAATGACCAAATCTTTGGGAGTTTCGTTTACTCAACTACTTATATTTGAATGCAGGAATTCATGTATTTGTTTTGTCTTGGTACATCAGTACTTCCCTTCTGCATAAACTGGCAAGGTTATGGAAGAATATTGCAGTTAAGCCTGATTATGATTTTGTACCCAACCATTAGCAGGAAATCGTTCTGTTACATTTCATCCCTGCAACAGAGATTAAACCTCATTGAGTGAATCTGTCAGCAAAGAAAATTCATTCTATAAATGAAGAAAGGTTAAAAGTAACTCTTAGCTTAGCAACTATAGTATGTATTTCACTAACAAGGAAGTATATTGTTTGCTTTTTCTAGTCATAAGTTCATAGCTTAAGAATTTAAGTGCTCATGGCCTGAGCACTGGCCTTTAACTTTTTTGCTTATGATTAGCACTCTACCACTTAAACCATAGCTCCACATCTGGCTTTTTGGTGATAAACTGGAGATCAGAGTGTCATGGAATTTCTTGCCCGGGGTGGCTTTGAACTACAATCCTTCCTCCTGAGTATTTAGGATTACATGGGTGAGCCACTAGCACCTGGTAAGAAGTGTATTTTTACTCATTTTATGTCAACCTTTTGGATCATTTTATACATATTTTTAGCTAAGATATAGCTATGATTATATTTTAAGTTAGCTCTTTAGAATGGAAGAACAGAAGTTCCAATATTGTGCAAACAAATCTAAGAAATGGTTGGTCCTATGTTAAGGACTGTGAGTTTGCTTTTGTAGTTTTCTTTGTTTTCAGCAGTGCTGGAATTTGAACTCCGTACTTATTAGTCAGGTGTTGTACCAATTGAGTCACTCCTACCCACTTTTACTTTAGGCTATTAAAAAAAAAATGTCAGTAGTGGTGCTTAAACTTGTGGCCTGGGTACTGTCTCAGAGGTTTTGTACTCAAGGCTAGTGCTCTACCACTTTGAGCCACAGCTCCACTTCCAGTCCTGTGGTGGTTAATTGGGGATAGGAGTCTAAGGGACTGCCTGGTCTGGCTTCCAGCCATGCTCTTCAGATCTCAGTCTCCAGCATAGCTAGGATAACAGCTGTGAGCTCCCAGCACCCGGCTTAGGCTATTTTTTTTTTTTTTTTAGGGTTTCACATTGTTACCTGGTCCAGCATGAATATCCTTTTACCTCTGTTTTTCATATTTCACATAGCAGGGATGATATTATCAGGGCTTACACCAACAGAGAGCCCAGCTTGTTTATGAGAGAGTCACACTGACATCTTCCCCAGAGGATAGCTGGCATTGCAATTCTTCCATGTTTGCCACTGAGGTAGCTGAGTTCATAGGTATAGGCCCCCATGCTTGGTCCTTGTTCTAGTAACATCTATTATGTATTAAGTTTTAAGCACATATAGATGGATCTTTGATATTTTTTGTGACAGTGTGGATCAAATATGGGGCCTTAGGGCACGTGCCACTGAGGTACTTCTCTGGTCCTATTTGATCATTTTAACATGATTGTTAACTTCATTTTTGGTATATAAATGATGAAAAGCACAACATAAAACATATAGGACTGATTAAGGTATGCTAAAACTACTAATGAATTCTTAATAAGTATAACTAGCTCCTAATTATAATTAATTTCATGTATATCAATTATTAATAAGTGAAATGAACTCAACAGTTGTAACTACTTTCAAGGTCCTATGCTTATCTGTAGCTTTTATTATTGATGATGTTCTTGTATCACCTTCCTGTGGTTGTACTTACACTATCGCTGTAATCTTATCTGAGTATATTGGAAACAGTGTTTATGGGTATTGGAAGTAGGAAATTCAAAGGGAATACCAAATTTGAGAGACACAGGGTAAAAAAAAGAGAAACAACTACAAAAGCAATATATGGAAAACTGTTTGGTGTAAGTGAACTGAACACCTCCGGGGGGGGGGGGGAAGAGAAAGGGGGAGAGGGAGGGGGGTATGAGGGACAAGGTAACAAAGAGTACAAGAAATGTATCCAATGCCTAACGTATGAAACTGTAACCTCTATGTACATCAGTTTTATAATAAAAACTTAAAAAATTAAAAAAAATAAAATTAAAAAATAAGTATAACTAGCTCCTAATTATAATTAATTTCATGTATATCAATTATTAATACATATTTAAATATGCAAGTTATTATCTATATAGTTATAGCTAATGACATATTTATATTATGTTATATACTTAATGTACATTTTAGTATCTTCATTTTTTTAAATGCTAGTGATGATAGATTTGTAACTATACATAACCAACATAAATACATTTTCTGTAACTCCTTTTGGTGTTTTCTATGGGCTTAACTTTCCTTTTGATTTGGTTTAACTAACTTTTTGTTTTACCATTAGTTTTTCTTGAGTACAGACCCTTCAGTTCTCCTGATTATAGATTCAATGTCTATAAACAGTTACCTTGGAAACTAGTGAAAGAGTATATTTTCTTTCCTATTGGTTTTTATCAGATTTTTTTTTTTTTGCCAGCCCTGGGCCTTGGACTCAGGGCCTGAGCATTGTCCCTGGCTTCTTTTTTTGCTCAAGGTTAGCACTCTGCCACTTATATGTGGTGCTGGAGAATTGAACCCAGGGCTTCATGTATAGGAGGCGAGCACTCTTGCCACTAGGTCATATTCCCAGCCCCTGTTTTTATCAGACCTTAAAACTGCCTTCTTTCTCCTGTATCTGCTGCTTTAACTAACTCATTGTTGTGGGAACTGAGAAGATTCAATTTGTGTACTTGTGCGCATGAGCGTGTATGTATGTGGAGAAAAGAGTGTCAATAACTGTACTTTGTTCATAGAAACCTTGCAGATTACTTTTTACTACTTTTAGTGGAGAATGACATCTACCTATATGCCTAAAATTTGGATATGAAATATATTCTCTCATGACTATTTTAATCTCTCAATCTTCATGGTGCAGTGTTTCATTAGAAAGATATGCACAATATTGTGAGTTTGTGTATGTAATCTGTTCTATGAAAGACAGCACAACCCATCAGAAAAGAATGTAGATTTGAAAGCTACATTGCCTAAGTCTTATTCTGAGTCCATCAAATATTACTTGTGTATCTTTAGAAGAGCTATTTAATATTCTGTGACTTATATGTTCAATAAAATTAAATAAAAGAACATTTTTCATAGATTCATTTTCAGTGATAGTGATATAGGTATATATACATATAGATATATGTGTATTTATGTATGTATATGTGTATATTATGGGTCTAACCACCCAAATAGCTTTTTAATAGATTGTTTTTAACTTAAAACATCTGATAATACATGACTGATGATCTGAAAAGAAATTCAATTTGCATTTTTAAATTCATAGCCCCAGCAATAAATGTCAATGAAATAAAATTCAAACTGATAAATACTATAGATTTACTTTTGAGCCCAACTTTTGAAGTTAAAACACATTAAATTTAAAAGTTTTGTAATGATGCCTGAAGGAGCTTGTTAATTACTTTTAGATATCCTTGCAAATGGCCTATTTCTGTTGCAGGTCTCAAAGCTTTTGGATTTGAATACATCACAGTGGTTTTTTATATTTTTAGATGCTTATCACATCAAAGACATACAGAAATTAAACTAAGGCTTTTGAGTATTCTACTATGTTATGATTTCAGCTCATTATGGATTGAGATATACATGCATGGATAGAGCACATGATTTTTAATTTGTCAAACTACTTAAAACATTTTTACATGGTATTAAATCTTCTGATCTATTCGTTTGGGGAAAGAAAGCAAAGGCGCAGTAAAGGCAGAAAATAGCGATAGTAAGTTTGGTGTTAACCAGGGTATTGTTCATATAAGTGAACTGAATGACCTTCAAAGGCAAGTAGTTCCATATCTAATAAAAACTCAATAACATTTTTTCAGTTATTTTACCAAAATAGTTGCTGATCCTGAACTTCCATTTATTCAATGACATCTAAAATATAAGAAAGTCTACTGTGTAAAATTCTTTATAATTTACAGTTATGAGATACAATTCAAGGAGGACCTGGATCCTCATTGGTCTACAATAAATGATCATTTAATTTACTTCCTTAGTGAGAATCGTGGTACTTTTATTACTTTTTCACATATTCAGGGTCGAATCTAAAGTGATCATTTACTAAACATAATAACAATAGGAAGAAAGATTTAATAAAAAGCATTATGTTTTATGAACCTACCTTAATCATTAGAGAAAATATGAGATTGGATAATAATGTCATATCTCAAGGATAGCTTCCCAGAAAAATAGCTGCTTGCGTTTCAGAAACATACCTTTGATCTCACTGTGGATAATACATGCAGTGATTGCGATGCTTTCAGTTATATGTGGTACTGAATGTGCATTTCCTCTTTGGAGGACAGACTTATTGTTTCTACTCCAGTGGTGTGGTTAAGTCTTCCATCAAGGAGTATTCATCATGCACTAAGTATTGGGAGCCATGTCAGTACGTCATACGCTTTCTCTCATAATAGTTCTTATGAACAATGTATGATCTGAGCAAATCCCTTTACCTACATTATAAAAGTAGGGAATTATAGGTTATGAGATGTGAAGTATGCTGAAAGATAGTGTTAGAGGTAAGGTTTGAACTCATACATACTTCCAAACTACCATGCACTTTCTCTCTGCCCTTTGCTAACTCCAATTTCCACTTAATATTTTCATTTTCTCTGAAAAACAATGAAATTTGGAATGTTTGTATTGGCACACCTTGAAGCCTGAAGAGCTCTGAGTGAGAAAAGAGAAGAACATAGAATGTGAAATGAAAATAAAAACTTATGTTAGATAACAAAAAGGGCAAAAATGCTTTCAATACTCATTCTAATTCTATTGGAGGCAGTCAAGGGAATTTTTAAGGCTATTCACAAGTAGGTTACATATCATAATTTTGGTCTGAAAATAATTTAAGTCTCTTCTTCATGTCTGAAATAAGGAAGGGTGTAAAATAACAAAGTAACACAAAAATAAGAAAGGTCTGGGTTGGATATGTGTTTAGTGGTAGAGTGTTTGCTGAGCATGTATAGAGTCCTGGGTTTGATTCCTCAGTGCTGAATAAAAAAAAAAAAAAAAAAGGCTGGAAG
This sequence comes from Perognathus longimembris pacificus, assembly GCF_023159225.1. NCBI lineage: Eukaryota > Metazoa > Chordata > Mammalia > Rodentia > Heteromyidae > Perognathus > Perognathus longimembris. Next base: position 16,200,033 of record NC_063169.1, on the reverse strand, counting down.
TGGCACTGTAGTTCAGTATAGTATAGTTCAGTGGTATAGTGCTAGCCTTGAGCAAAATAAGCTCAGGAACAGTGCCCAGGCCTTGAGCTCAAGCCCAGGACTGGGGGAAAAAAAAAGAAAATAAGTTCAGAACTGTTCAGAACTAGTGTCTAATTAACCTTTTTTCTCTTTTGTGAAATTTAAGTCATTATACAAAGAAGTTGCCATTTAACAAAGTGGTTTATGAATGCAATGTATATTGATTGATCAATGCCAACCCTTTGAACATTCAAACCCATCTTATTCACTCTTCTTTTGCTTCAGTACCCACATTATATATTTTGGGGATGAAGAAGTGCCCACGCATATTATGAATGACAGTACTGAACTATTTAATATTTTAACTTTTAGGAAGAATTTATGCCTATACTATATACCATGTCATACATCATGGAAAATGATATGCATATATATGTGCATATTTATACATATATATGTAGATTCTTATAAATATAACGTTATAGTACTGTATTTAAAGGAAGGATGAAATAATTTTCTAGGAATAACTCTTAAAAATAAATTGCTGTGCAGTGTATTTGAATGATTTGCAATAACAAAATTTTTCTTATTTTTCTTCTGATGTCCTTGTACTCAATAGCATTAATTAAGAGAGGACTGTAAAGGGAATGATCAGTCAGTGACAGAAGTCAGCTGTAAATAGCTTCTCTACAGTTTCAACTTGTTGTTCTCAAGCAAAGACAGAGTAATGTGACCTCCCATTAACTCTCTTCCCTAGTATTTGTTTGAACAATAAGATTTCTCTATGTTCTCAAGGGAAAATAGGGTGCTATATTCTAATATCGCTGTACCATTTGAAATGACATAGATAAAAGCCTATTTGGGGGGGGCATAAGATAGCCAAAGGCCTCTTGTCAGTGTCTAATGAATTCATACATATCAAAAAGGACTCAAAGAAAAATAACTAAGAGGAAAGATAATGAGATGGTGAAAGCAAATGCTTAATGCAGCTCCTCTTTGATATTAATCACAGTGCATGTGGGTGAGGGCCAAACCAACTGAGGTCAACAGTGAGGATTTTGGTTAAGGCAAAAAGAAAAACTAGCAAATGATTTCAGACAGATTGAAATTTTAAAAGTGAAGCACAAAGGTCACAAGATCAGGTTCAGCATGCAGGAGCACAGTAGGCAAGCTTTAATGACTTCTCAGCAGAGCTTTCCAAGAGAAGCACTCGCGTTTGAACTCTCCAGACAAACTAAACTTTTATTTTAATCAACAGGAAAAGCAATAGGATATTTTAAAGATTAAATCAAAATGATGAACGCAGCTTTTATAAGGAAATTTTACCACTTGGGATGCTTACAGTAGCTCTTTTAGAAAGGAATTTTAAAATGTGCATAGGTTTTCTTTAACACACAATTTAGTTTCTGCCTCATATACCAAATGAGAAATACATGTGTATGTATATCTATCTATCTATCTATCTATCTATCTATCTATAGATACATATATATATATGCATTTATAATTTTAAGGGTATTTATTAGATCTTTTCCAAAGGTGCATTCATGTGTTTTTATATATGGTATATTTTGAAGTATTTCTTTAATGTGCATCTTGTGATCTTGCTGAATCCACTTTGATGACTGCTCAATAAGAGAGAGGCAGGATGTCTTTTTCCACCATCATACTGTTCACTCTGTGTTGTAAAAGATTGAACAATAGCAACAGGAGGAGGAAGCAAGGGAGAGCAGTAATACAGGTTTTATTCATACAATAAAAATGTCTACTCATTTGTCAAGATGTAAACATATTTTATTCATTTTAGGATATTTTTTCAAATAAATTTATTGTTACTTAATTCAGCTTAAACTTAAACACTTGCTATGTAAGGTATCTTCCAAGAACTAAAACATAGAGCGTCTTTGCTTCACAACATTTATAATTTAATGATACATTCATAAGTAGCCATAAATTGGGACATTTTTGGTAACTAAAATTATATGTCACCTATTCTCTTAACAGTGATACCACAGTTTGGTATTGAATGAATTTTAAAAATTCATAATTTTCTTTCTTTGTGAAGATGTACATGTTTAGCTGTTTGTGCATATTAGATAGTAATCCTTGAAAAGATAGTAATCCTTGAAAATAAAGTACTGAAATCTCTCATGTAGGTATGTATTTACATAAATATATTGTGCAAGTATATATTTATTTCTGTGTTGGTGAAAGATATAAAGCTAGTGCTATAGTCTATCTGTTCAGAATGTCACATTGAGTTGAATCAAGCCCTGCGGTTTAATTTTTTGTTGGAATTTCTACCTATAGTTATTGCAAATCTCTCAGTGATCTCAAACTGAATTTTACTCATTTAGGACATTTAAGACATTTCCAGGCTCTTATTATCTCCCCAAAGGGGAGATCGGTGTTCATTTGAAGAAAGACTACATAAAGAATGGGGTGATAACTATATTAAGCACATATATAGTTTTCAAGTATTGGCACTGAATGATTCATTTTTCTCTTGCTTTAATATTACACAATGTTATAGTTAAAAAGAACTGATATTTTCATACATTTGGATATAAGAAGACTGATTATGTGCTAAATTCTATTATTTTATTTCTCCCTAATCTCAAAAAATAGACAGAACAGGAATTAGTATTTTAAGTTATAGAATGGGAATTTCATTTATGTAAAACAGAGACCTGCCCTAGATTTCCCCATAATGAAAATGAACTAGTGCTGAAATCTAGCACTCCTGACTATTAGAGCTAGGATAAATGTGGACAGGTTTTTCAGGAAAGTTCTACTTTTATTTTTGTATACCTAGGTTGTCACTACCTCTTTCATTCTCGGTGTTATGTTTATTTCATTAACAGACTACAAGGACATAAAAACCTACAACTTGGGGCTGGGGATTTGGCTTAGTGATAGAGTGCTTTCCCAGCAAGCATGAAGCCCTGGTTTCGATTCCTCAGCACCACATAAATTAAAAAAAAAAAGCCCGAAATGGTGCTGTGGCTCAAGTGGTAGAGTGCAAGCCTTGAGCAAAAAGAAAGGGTGAGTGCTTAGGTCCTGAGACCAAGCCCCAGGTCTGGCAAAAAAAGAAAAGAGAAGGAGAGAAAAGAAAAACCTATATCTCACCAGGAGGAACAGGAAAGTAACCAGAAAATGGTTGTATCAAAATACATTAACTTGTTGATAATTGTTGCCATGTCTTAGTAGCTCACTGTGTTTAATGCCATCGAAATCCTTTTGAAGTGATTCACAAAATGCAAACTTCACAATGTTAGCATTCATCAAAACTTTAACATAGATCATTGCCATTTTATCTTAATATTTGGAAATGCAATTCTTTTCTGAATTGGAAAACACAGGCAGGCATTGTACAATATGAAAACAGGCCCACTGGCATATCTAAACTGAACTTTCATGCCAGCTTGCATATGGAGTAGAGATACAGAGTCACTTGTTTTGGAATAACCAGGTTAGATTATGTGAAATAAAAGACTCCTGATTAATCAAATATCCAAAAGATCAGTAGTGTGTGTTCTCTGTACGAATTAATAGGTGATTAAATAGATTTTTCAGCTGTTAACATTTTTCCAAGATATCTTAGTCCCAACAGCTTTACCACTGGTATGTGAAAATGCATGACATTCTGCTTGATGTTTACTTTCTTTTGCAAGTGTGCCCATTCGTGTCTGGAAATGAACTTTCAGTTTCAATGATCTTGAATTTTCATACAGTTTCAAACGCTATTCCACTTAGAAAGCTATAATTATTCATACTATTGTATAGCATATACAAGACTATGTTATAGTTCTCCTCAATATCTACTCAAAATGACTTCATTTCTTTGGGCTATTTCAACAAAGGGAAAAATTTGACAAATATTTGAATTTTCTTCAAATTAATCAACCACAAATCATCACTTCCTTACTGGAAGTATGGGATGAGTGAGAGCGAGAGAGACATACAGAGAGAGAACGAGAGAGAGAGAGACAGAGAGAGACAGAGAGACAGAAACAGAGACAGAGACAGAGACAGAGTGTATCTGTGTGTATGTGTGTGTCTGTAAAGGGTACATAACCTTTCAAATAACTCAAGCAAATTGCTTCTAGCAATCTTATTATAGAGAGCACAGGACAGGAATGAAAATCTATTGTGCTGTCTATCCCCCAAATTGTTTAAATAAGTCCAGTTTAAAATAAAGATACTAAAATGAGTATTGGATAACTATGTTGGCTTAAAATTTCAGCAAAACTATTTAGATAAGTAGAAAAAAACATTAAAATTGGAGGTATTTGAAGGAGAATGTAAGGTCGGCAAACTCATTGCATTATCACTCATTACAGCTGGGATGAAAAATCCACATGAACTCTTGAATAAAATGTGCCATCTTTAATCTTTTTGGCTGTTGAAGAAATAAGCATTTACAGCATCTACAAGTAGCATTCCTTCTTTCTGTTTTAGACAATCATGGGATTAGTCATTCTTTAATTCTTTATAAGTATAAAAATAACAAATAAGTAACTGGTATTGCCATTAAGGTCTTTCAGTAGAATACTTTTCATATCCAAGATGTATGCAAAGCTACTGTCAGTTGATTACTATGTTAACTTGTCAAATAAGTGTTTCAATTATCAACATGGAATGGAGCATCATCAGTGACAAAGAAGAGGTTACTATTGCTGAGTAGTAATTTTAGTATTATCTATGTTTATAGCTTCAACAGAATATAGTGCTTCACAAAGCAAGAAGAAAAAGATAGAGTCCTTTGTTAGCTTTAGTATTCTTCTATTTGCATGGGCATATTTCCTCATTGACCTGAACTACTGAAAACCAACATTGGCTCATGAAAGATTGGCCATGTGTTTCTTGCACTGAATCACCACTTAGAAACTCAGTTTTCTCCACAATCCTCTCATGACTACTTTCAATGGTAGTTTTTCTCTATTTTACAGTATCTTGAACTATGCTAAAACTTGGTTTTCACACCATTAAATATATGCTGTCACATATGCTTTCTGTTTGTCTGTAGAGTCCTTTAAAAAAATAAATGGCTTAGCTGTTATATATGCTTTCTTGTGCTATTTCCAGATGTATTGGCAACTTTTGAAAACGACTAATATCTTCACTGTTTCATTTCTGTAAGGAAGTAAGAAATATATGTATGTATATGATATGTATATCATATATGTATATCATATATATGTATATCATATATATGCCAAAGAAGAAAGTATGTACTTTCCAGGCAGGCATTCTGTCACTTTGAGTCATGACTCCCACCCTTTTACACATTTAGTAACTATTTGAATGGGGGTCTTGAGTTTTTGTCCTATGATCTTCCTACCTGGACTGCTGTATAGGTGAGATTACAGGTATGAGCTACCTGTACTATACTATAAATATTATTTATAGTAATACTATAAATAGTATTAAAATGTTTAATTCCATTGAAAACTAAGCAGTTATTTACAGTTAACCTCCCCTGGGGAAATGTGTGAAACTCCTTTGTTCTACTAGATAATTTTGCAGAGTATCTCCTTGTGATGTCTGATGAAAGGTGGCTGATGTCTGAAATCCTAATTACTCAGGAAGCTGAGATCTGTGGATCATGGTTCGAAGCCAGAAAAGCTCAAGTACTGTGCCCAGGCCAAAAGCTCAAGAACCATGACTGATGTCAAAAAAAAGAAAGAAAGAAAGAAAAGAATTGCTTCAGGGGCTGGGGATGTGGCCTAATGGCAAGCGTGCTCGCCTCGTATACATGAAGCCCTGGGTTCGATTCCCCAGCATCCCATAAATAGAAAATGGCCAGAAGTGGTGCTGTGGCTCAAGTGGCAGAGTGCTTAGCTTTGAGCAAAAAGAAGCCAGGGACAGTGCTCAAGCCCTGAGTCCAAGGCCCAGGACTGGCAAAAAAAAAAAAAAAAAAGAATTGCTTCAGTCATGGTGACTCATTTTCCTTATGTGCCTTACTGAGCTCCAGGAATTGCCATTAAAATATTGACTGGAATTAGTGAGAGAAGTTACCTGTTCCTTGTTCCTGATGAAATCAAACTTTTATCATTAAGTATGTTAGAAATGTTAGGAAAAATTCAAAATATTATCATTATTATATAGTTTTGTTGCACAGTATATATGTTAATAAGTAAAATGTTTGGTAATAGTAATATGTTTTAATACAGATAGATAGATAGTTATACATATTTATAACTGGATGAATACCATTAATCTTAAGTTATTTAAAAGGTTTAGATCAATGTACTTGAAATTAACCTTAAGCAGAATTATTGGTCTTAATTGATTGATATAAATTTGTGTAGACAATTCTTTCCAAAACTTATACCTAATCATTATTATATTAATTTTTAAAATTTGTTTTCTTTATTGTCAAAGTGAAGTACAGAGGGGTTACAATTTCATATGTAAGGCTTGTTACCTCCTCCTTCATTTTTCCCCCTGCCACCCCCCTCCCCATTTCCCTCTCCCCATGTGAGTTGTACAGTTGGTTTTTTGGATTTTTTTTTTTTTTGTCAGTCCTGGGGCTTGGACTCAGGGCCTGAGCACTGTCCCTGGCTTCTTTTTGCTCAAGGTTAGCACTCTTCCCCTTGAGCCACACACCACTTCTGGCTGTTTGCTGTATATTTCATGCTGAGGAATTGAACCCAGGGCTTCATGTATTTGAGGACAGCACTCTTGCCACTAGGCCATATCCCCAGCCCCACACCATATAGTTTTGTAAGTCTTGCAGTTGCACTGGTTTGTCTTTTTATCCTTTGTCTCTCGATTTTGGTATTCCCGTTCCCTTCCCTAGTTCCAATACACCTGTATAGATTTTATTTTTGCTATTTTATGAGACATGTAGAAAAGTAGGCTACATTCTCTGAATATAAGGAGCGTAAAATAACTGGCAGATGCAGCTAATGAAACTTCTAATTTTCTATTGTGTAGTTTTTTCACCACAAGCTACACATTGTTCACTACATTTGAACAATGTTCTTATTTACATCATGATGAGGCTATTTCTAAAAGCGATTTTAACTAAGTGCCAAGTCTACTCAGTTTCTGTGCCAGTTACTTCAAATTAGTGGGTTTATAAGCCTCCCCAGAAACTTCAATTCTTTAATGCCATACTATTTTCTCTTCCTGGTTCATGGAAGATGAGATCCATGTGAACTTCTTTGGATAAAGTTCTTGCTTAGCTTTGATTCTCCCATGAATACCTGGTGAGGAAGATAAACCTTTTTGCCCAAATGGCAGCATTGTTGTGCAGCCATACACTACCTAGAAGTTTGGATAGAAAGGAATGACTTACAATGAAGCTCTGCTCAAGCACATGAAGACATAAATTGCTTGCTGAAATAAGGCACATCCTCTTGATTGTTTATTTCCTTGTCATTGAATTTAGTTTCCCACACTTTTACCATATGCCTTCAGCTTTGTGTAGGCTCTACAGAGACATACAACAATGAATACTGAGGGGGGGAAATAATAGCTCTGAATGGCCGACACCAAAGAATATGTACTGTTCCCTGGGAAACTATTAAAAGATCATTTTGTTAAAGATATTTTAGAAACAAGAAAATGTAAGAGTAAGTCATGTGTATGTGAAAGCCTACATTATAGTACTTTTCTTGAAGCCTTAGAATTTAATCTATAGGTATACACATGTGAATATATGTATATACGCATATACATGCATTTTTGTGTGTTCTGTAATCAATAGTTTCCATTTTAAAGAAATGTTTTAAGTAAAAAGCAATATTGAGTAGAAAATAAACAAGCATTTGGTATGATTATTAGCCTCCACACATTATCACTCCTGCCACTAAATCATTTAGCACCATAATAACTGCACAATTTTTTATGGCTGACCAGCATAACATTAACATGGCATCATCTCTTGAAGTCTCAAGTTCACCCTTAATATTGTATATTGTGTGGTTTTAAGTGATGATTCTGGTAGTGTAATACTGAATAATTTCACTACCCTAGACATCCCCCATGCCGTCTCCTCATTCTGCTTTTTCTCAATCTATGGGAACCAGGACTCTTCACGGTTGCTAAAGTCTTGCCTTTTCTGGAATGCCATAGAATTGGGATCATACAGTATGAAGTCTTTTCCATTGGCTCCTTTCATGTTGTATATGCTTCCATGTTTCACTTATGTGTTTTCTTTCTTGGCTAGACTGTTCAATTCACATTTTGTGTGGAATACCATTTCATTATGTGGGTAGACAACATGATACTCATGTACTGAAAGACATCTTGTTTACCTATAAACGTTGATAGTTTTGAGTGAAGTTACTATAAATGTTGGTGTATGTGTTTTATGGGGGCAATATATATTTTCAATTCTTTTGGGAAAAACAAAATGTGACCACTGGATCATATGACAAGAAGAAATATATTTGCCAGTCCTGGGGCTTGAACTCAAAGCCTAACAACAGTGCCTGGCTTCTTTGCTCAAGGCTAGCACTCTACCCCTTGAGCCAAAGTGCTACTTCTGGCTTTTTCTATTTTTGTGGAGCTGAGGAATCGAACCCAGGGCTTCATGTAGACAAAGCAAGCCTTCTACCACTGGGCCATATTTCCAGCCTAGAAGTATATATTTTTGAGACTGTCAGTTTGTTTTCTAAATTGTCAACCCAACTAATATTTTGAATTCACATCAGCAAAGAGTAAGAGTTGTTCATGTTACACAAACTCCTGAGCCATTATGATATCAGAGTTGGGCTATTAGCCATTCTACTCTCTTCTTGTGATTTAAAATTAAAATTCCTCACAACATATAATGAATTTCTTTTTTGTATGCTTACTTGCAATGTATTTCTTTATGGCACTTGTTGATATGTTTAGGAGTCTCGCCTATTTTGAAATTGATCATTTTCTTATTGTTGAGTTTAAGAATTCACAAATATTGGGTAGAATTAATCAGTGAACTCATTTGGTCCTGGTGCATTCTGTTTTGGTTTAGTAATTATTGTTTCTATTTAGTAGATATATGTTTACACAGATTGTATCTTTACCTTTTCATGAATTTGATAGGTTATGTTGTAAAATGAATGGTCTGTTTCATCTGTGTCATTAGTTTTTTTTTTTTTTTTTTTTTTTTTGCCAGTCCTGGGCCTTGGACTCAGGGCCTGAGCACTGTCCCTGGCTTCTCTTTGCTCAAGGCTAGCACTCTGCCACTTGAGCCACAGCGCCCCTTCTGGCCGTTTTCTGTATATGTGGTGCTGGGGAATTGAACCCAGGGCCTCATGTATACGAGGCGAGCTTTCTTGCCACCAGGCCATATCCCCAGCCCTGTCATTAGTTTTTTTAAAGAGTTGTTCTTGGTATAGTTAATTATTTTAATGTCCATATCATGCATAATATGCCATCTTTTTCATTTATGATGCGAGTAATTTGTGCATTTTCTATTTTACTCTTAATGAGCTCTAAGAAGTATTCATGATTTTGTGGATCTTTTCAAACGTTTTAGATTTGTTGACTTTCCCCCACTGTTTTCCTATTTTTGTTTCATTGATTTTTCCTCGATTTTTATTACTTTTTCCTGGTGATAGTTTGAACTTGGACATCTAACTTTTCACCACCTCGCAGTAATTACAGCATATTATGAATCCATCAAGGCACTGAACCATTGATTAGGTTGTAGCTCTCAGGATCCATGACTTCCCTATAGCGCATCATCTGGCAACTAAACCCCTAATAGGACACTCTGTGGGACATTTGATTTCAAAACCATAACATGTAGAGAAGCACTGACTTGCAATTTTCTTTCTACCAAATAAGTTGGGCTGTTCAACTCTAGCATGTCAAAGTTTGTTAACATAGCTTTTCCTGAGAATAGGTCTTGCTCAAAGGAGGAAGTAGTATGTAATATTTCAGAATGATTCCTCCTCACATAAATTGGTCCCCTTGGGATTTTGTTGTTGTTGATGTTGTTATAAAGGAATAGGAATTTACTTCCTACATATCTTCAAGCTGGAGATCAAAGCTCAAGGCTGTCGTATATTCAGCACCTATAAAGGTCAGCTTCCTAGCCTTATAGCAGCAATATTTTGTTGTGTACTCCATGGCAGATGGTCTCTGAAACTTTTACCACTTAGATTTATGAAACCTGAACCCCCATTTACCCATTAGAGTATAGCTTTCTGCCCTGTAATACTTGTTCCCAGAAGTTTTTTTTTTCTGCTGATGGAATTTTGCTTCATTTCAGTGAGATGAAATGCTCTATACTTACTTGTTTGTCTGTCATATGGTAGCAGTATGTCTTATCTAATCTCTTCCCAGTTGATTCTTTGGCTGTTACAGCTTTTGTAGTGTTTGTGTGATGATTTTGAAAATTCACATACTAGTTTGCAAGCAGCGTTGTTCAAGGTGGCCTTGTTACAAAAAATCTTGATTTTAATTAGTGAAACAATTTATTTTCTTTTCCTAAAATAAGAAGCAATTACAATATTCAGGGAGAGATTTCAGTTGCATGGCTCTTTTGTTTCAAATAAATTTTGAAGCATTCATGACCTTTTACACGTAAAAAGTCATGAGCAACCATTTATTTAAGTTGGGTAACTAAATTTTGAACACTATAAAATTTGCTTAAGTTTCATTTACATATATAATTTCATTTACATTTATAGTTTCATTTACATATATAGTTTCTTGCATTTGTTCTGTAAAATCAGTTGTTCTAGCAGTCCTGCTTACTTTTATCAAATCAAAAGGATGTATCAGCTGAAATTTTAGGAATTGAGTCAGTCAGTGCCTCGTAAAACTTGTCTTTGCCATCTGGTTTGATTTCTTCATGACTCAGTGTCTTTCTGATGTATGGTGTTACAGGAGCCCCCTCATCATCAAAGTCAGGATGCCTAGGCATCTTCAGCATCTTTCACATTAACAAACATATTCTGGTGAAGTTACTATGACATCTCCCTCAGCAGATGTTGAGTTTTTGCCAACTATAAGAGGTATTTCCTCTTGTCGTAACTGCTCTATTGGGAAGAGGTACAATTACACAAGCCCCAGCTGAACACTCTGACATGTCTCCATTTGTCTTTGGTGTTTAAATGTCAACTTACACCCTTGGAAGGGCACAGTTATTACTGTTATATACCCTTTGGCTTTCTTATCTCTGTGGCACACCAGTTCTCTGTTCAATGATGTGAAGGATTTTTGTCCATCTCTAAATTGTCCTATCTCAACCTGTTCAGAACGATGACATACATTCCACATTCATATCCACCCTAGGCAAAGAATGTTAACAATCACAGAGCAGAATCTCTCTCTCTTCTAATAGGTTTCATAATACCTTGTTGAGATCAAACAAACATCCACTTGCTTTCTAGATCATTCACTATGAGATATCCTCACAGTTACCTATATCACATTTTGCTTAGTGTTTGAAGTCCATGATTTATTGGAGCCTCAATTTAAATTATGTCCAGTTAACATCTTATTATCATATTATCAAATTACTATACAGTTGTTATAATGTTAAATATATAGTTTGTTTTTAATAAAATACATTCATTAAAAATGACAGCCATTCCATGATGAGAAGCAACCTATAGGGCTGCCATTGAAGCACTATATATATATATATATATAGCTTATTATATATATCATATATCATATATATCATAAAGTATATATAATATGATAAATGACATATATATCATTTATATGTATATATAAGCATATATATGCTACTTGATAGTGTTAAAGAAAATAAGTTATTTAATGATGCTTTTACTCTGGACCATTGTCTTAAGTAGGAGGATTATTTCAATAGAATTTTATATTTGGTAAAAGATTAGCTTCAACTCCAAATACATCATGCAAGTAAGAATTTACAGCCAAGCAGCAGGGTAAGCATTAATGTCTGAATTTGTTTCTAGGAGGAATCATAAGGAGTTAGGGAGCATTTGATTAAATTGATCTAACAAGATCCTTGCTGAAGATGAGCCAGGGTAATGTTGTGTTACCTTGGAGATAGTTGTCAATGAGGAACTTGATCAAATTTTTAGGATCATTACTATCAAAGTGAGGGGAATTTCCTACTAACTTATCTCAGTTCATGCTAGATTTCCAGGGAAGTACATGGAGGTAGCTGAAGGTTCAGTCAAGTACAAAAACCTTTATCAATAATTACTCCTGATTCTAGAAGAACAGCCACAAAATTATATGGCTTAGACAAATACCATAATTCTTCAAGTTACTTATTCAATAAGAAGCTTCAATCTTCATTAATTTAAATTGGTTCATAATAAACTATTCAAAATAATGTAGTATAAAATCTACATCTAATAAGAAAAATAGTACTTTTACAAAATACTCTTATTTCAAACCAAGTATAAAGCCTTAGTGGCTTAATTTTTAATTTTTCTGACAATAATTAGATGTATCCTCTATAAAAATGAGCAATAATGTAAACATACTCAGAAATAGACTCCATCTAAAATATGTATACTGGATTTCATTTTTTTCAGAATTTTTTATATTTAATTCATTGTTTATGATGCTACTCACTAGTGTGTATATACATACAATGAATATTAATCCAATATCAAAAGCTTCATTTTAATTTTGTACCATAAAAAGATTCTAGTATTTTGCTATTAAGAATAAGTACTATTTATTTTATCAGCAACAATATCCACCTATGGATTGGTTTGATTGGTTCAATTCTTCTTTTAATGTAGTGTAATGTAATTAGATTATCATTTAAATTTATCCACATGAATATGAAATTTGATACTTAATGTTTGAATATTTTCTTAAAGTGTTTTATAATAAATTTACGCACTGTTATTAAAACATATATTAAGAAAAATCTATTACTGAAACCTTCCTTAGGATACAACTGAAATAACATACCTTTTCATAATCCGGTTTTCCATAGTTAATTGTTCTTTTGTCATTTCATTAGTTCATAGCAGCTACTTTTTCAACCAGGTAGCCAGTTGCTGTCTGTCATACCACTACTACACGTGGAAGAACAATAGTTTCCGATAAAGGCCATCCAGTGTAGAGAAAAATCATTTTGAATAACTACTTAAAGATAATAACAAAATATAAATTTTAAAATACCCTACAAAATGACTATAATATTCTTGTTATGTGTTTTAGGGAAAGCACAGAAGCAATTCTTTGTCATGAAGATTCATCAGAAGTATATTAAGCCATGCCCTGGTGGCTCCTGTCTGTAATTGTAGATACTCAGGAGGCTTAGATCTAAGGACCATAGTTTTATTTTCCCCATTTATTTTTTAATTTATATATATATGTTTTTTTATTATCAAACTGAATTACAGAGAGGTTACAGTTTCATACATTAGGCATTGGATACATTTCTTGTACTGTTTGTTACCTCGTCCCTCATTCCTCCCTCCTCCCTTCCACTTTCCCTTCCCCCTCCCCCCCTTGAGTTGTTCAGTTGTTCAGTTCATTTTCACCAAACAGTTTGTAAGTATTGCTTTTGTAGTTGTTTGTCTTTTTTTACCCTGTGTCTCTCAATTTTGGTATTCCCTTCCAATTTCCTGGTTCTAATACCAGTATACCCTGTTTCCAATATATTCAGATAAGATACAAAGATAGTGTAGATACAACCACAGGAAGGTGATACAGGAATATCATCAATAATAGGGGCTACAGTTACAAATGGCACGTTGAAAGTATTTACAACTGTGATTTAACAATCGTTTCCATAACATGGAGTTCATTTCACTTAGCATTATCTTATGTGTTCATAAGGGTATAGCTATTGGGCTCCTGTGATTCCCTGCTGTGACTTGCCTAAACCTGTGCTAATTATTCCCTATACGGGAGACCATAGAGTCCATGTTTCTTTGGGTCTGGCTCACTTCACTTAGTACAACTTTTTCCAAGTCCTTCCATTTCCTTACAAATGGGGCAATGTCATTCTTTCTGATAGAGGCATAAAATTCCATTGTATCTATGTACCACATTTTCCTGATTCATTCTTCTACTGAGGGGCATTTGGGTTGGTTCCAGATTCTAGCTATGACAAATTGTGCTGCGATGAACATTGTTGTGCTCGTGGCTTTAGTGTGATTATGTTTGTGGTCTTTTGGATAGATACCCAAAAATGGGGCTCCCCTATGAGCACCATAGTTTGAAAGCAGCCTAGGCAGGAGAGTCCCTGTGACACTCTTATTTCCAATTAATCTTTCAAAAACCAGAATTTTAACTGTGGCCAAGAGTATTAGAACCCTTGAGCAAAGGAGCTCAGAGATGGTGCTCAGACCTTGAGTTCAAGCCCCACAAATGACAAAAAATTAAAAACCATTATTAATATTTTACTATTACACAATTGGGTATTATAGAGTCACATGGCCATCCTGCTCTGAAAGGGAGCATAGGATGTATGTTCTGCTAGAAACACATAAGTAGATAATAAACTATGCCTGTTAGATGACTAGCTAAACCTGCTAGACTTTAGAATCACTTATTATTTCTCTTTGTCCTAAGAGTAACAAGGAACCACGGATTTATTTTATGTGACAGTAACTTGAGGCCTTCTGAGTGAGTTAATAAAGTATGGGTTGATAAGATGAAATTTGGGATTTCTAAAAACCATCCCTATAGTCCTGGAAGTATGAGCCATCGTTCCAATTGTCAGAAACAGTGGAGGACGAGAGAGTGGAAGCCGAGTGACTACAAATAGAAGAGTAGTTAAAAGCATTGCAGGCTGGAAAGGACAAAAGAACATTTCAAAAATCCTTTAATAAAGGAGGATGGTTAGACTGAACATGGTAGAGAACTGTGAGGAAAATAAGGAATTGGAATGATGAACATAACTGATTAATTCTGTTGTAAAAGAGAAGAGAGAAGAATGTTTAAGTTCACAAGGAAATTATAATACCTGTAGGAAGAAAGGCAAGGACTAAGTCTTCATCATATTTATGTTTTTAAAGGAAAATGATAATTATAGAGGAAGGAATTTTATAATAATCATTAAAAGGATTCAGAATTATGGTGGGATCCAAAGCAGAGCATGAATGGTTCACTGTTGGAAGAAGGACTACAAAAGAGGAAGCAAAGACATTTTCTTTATTCAGAAGTACTTTTCATGTAAGAACTTAGAACTGGTTTTGAACATGGTTCCATAGAAGGTTTGGTATTTCCTTTTAAAGCAAAGGCAAAGCTATCTGTCTAAAATGAACGAGTTCACAGAAGTTTTGGAGTTCCCAGAAAAGACAACTTGTAGAGAAGATATTGTGGTAAGTGATAAGATTTGTGAACAATGTCGTACACCTGCTTCAACTTCACACTCAGTGATCTGATTTTCTCCAGGTACACTGGGGTGCTGGGAACAGATTGTGCGAACACTGGGAGTTGAAATCAGTCAGCATGGAAGTTGGGCTAATGTTCCAAAGAAAATAGAGTTTAATGAGTTTAGGATGGTGGCCATACTCAATGGAGCATGAATGTTCACACAAACAAATTGAAAATAAACAAAGGAGGAACAGGCCATAATTTATAAGACTATATGTGTCCAATGGGTCTAAGGCTCCAGTGGTGTTGGAAAATTAATAGCAAAGGAATTTAATAGCCCCAGCAGGAAAATACATCATAACCAAACAATCAGCTTTCAATCATAGAGTAGGATGATTTTCATTGATCTTGAACATCAAGTTGGGGTGATGGCAAATACATTGATCAGGAATTTGATGTACAAGAGTTTATTGGAGGTCAGTTTTAAATAGCTGAGGAGTTACTTAGGACTTAATTTAGACTTGTTTTGTTCTGACTTTCATAAAATTCTTAATTTTATTGGCTTTGGGTCTGGAAGTTAATATCAACACTTAAGGCAGCTACACTGAAAATAGAAATAAGTATTTAAAACCAATAAAACCACAAATTAAAGACAGTTGTCAAACATTTGCTATTTGATTCCCCTAAACAGCAGATACCTTGGTGGTACAATATCCTAAGAATGAGATCAATATATGAGAAATAGGAAGACTTACCTATTTTATTCTTTCCAAGAAGGGGCTATTCCATTTGAGCCATACCTACTGCTGATTTTTTGCTTCAGTTAGTTTTCAAGTAGGGTCTAATGTTTAGGTCTAAACCAAGAACCTCTTACTTTCACTCTCATAGCTGAGATGACAAGGAAGCATCACCATTCTCACTTTTTGTTAAGATGGTGTCTTGCTATTATTTTGCCTCTATTAGTTACAAAATGTTATCCTCTCAATTTCTTTCTCCTGAGAAGCGAGGATTAGAGGGGTGAACCACTATACTGGGCTGCTACTTACTATTCTTGATGTATGTGGAGTGTGCAATATATTTTTGTTAATGGATTAAAGCTGCATTTTATGTTAGAAATAGCTTATTCTTATTTGCTTAGAACAATGAGGCAACTGTCTTTCTACGCTGCTTTAGAACTAGGCCAGTGGTATTTTTCCTTACCAAATTAAGCCATAAACAAAATCTGCGAGTAAGATCACTTACATTGGTAATAGTAGAACAAAACCTAATATCTTCACCTTCAAATCCCAGTGCAATAAGAAGAATTGCAGAGTATTTGTTAATTTGTATTTCTAATTTATTCAGTCAATTGCTATTGGCATTTAATATAAAACAGGTACTGTTCTGGTTACAAGAGATGTAAGGAGAAACAAAAAAAAAATCTGCCTTAGAAAATTTAACTTCTAGGGCTGGGAATATGGCCTAGTGGCAAGAGTGCTTGCCTCCTACACATGAAGCTCACGGTTTGATTCCCCAGTACCACATATATGGAAAACGGCCAGAAGGGGCGCTGTGGCTCAGGTGGCAGAGTGCTAGCCTTGAGCGGGAAGAAGCCAGGGAAGGTGCTCAGGCCCTGAGTCCAAGGCCCAGGACTGGCCAAAAAAAAAAAAAAAAGAAAGAAAATTTAACTTCTAGTAGGTGGAGATTAGAAACTGAAGAGATGAAAAAGTGTAAAAAGAAATAAAGAATATAATGCATAGTCATTAACTGCTGTGAATGAAAATAAGGCAGGAGGAAGATAAGCATACCTATCATCAAGGAAGGATTATAATTATCAATAAGATTAATATTGGAAGTCATGAAAAGGTGATGGTGAGCATAGACCAAAAGGAAGTGAAGGAAGTAGGTATATCTCTCTAGCCATGGAAAATGGTATTCGAAGCCCTTAGAGAACATGTGTTTCTTCTAGTTAAAGGATGTCTCAAAGTAATGATTTGTGTAATCATGGATGCAGTCATTTTACACATACTACATTTGTGATCACTGGAGTCAAGTAGGCTTACGCAGACAGTAGGTGAAGCTTCAGGAAGAATGGTTCATGTCTGTACCCTAGAACACAGCTGAAGCCATTTATTTACTATTTAGGAAGAAAATAAGGAATTTGTGCATACTTCAATTATCCAGCTTTATGTTTTTTTTTTTTTAGTTAGATTTTCAGCAACTCCCAAATAAGTTTAGAAATCTTAGGGAAGATGATGGCTTCGAAAGAAGTTCTTTTGAAGATCTCAAAGGAGAGGCTGCTTTTGTTGTTGTTGTTGATATTCTATTGCTACCCATAGTTTGGAGATTCAGTTAGAGAGATAAGGAAGAGATCCAGCAAAGCTGGGACTAACAATTAAAGGATTAACTCTGACTTGATCATACCCTCTTCATCAATGGAGGCTGTCATTTTTCATGACATTCACCAGTTGTTTATGATTCGCAGTTTCCTTGTTATGTACCTTGAGACTTTAAACTTTTCCAGCAAAGGGACCATGCTTTGTGTTTGATTAATCTCTGTGTACAGAGAGCCTGGTGTATTCACCAGTCAGTGTTTAACTATTATTGGAATTATCAAATGAATTATTGAATGGAAGGAGCTGAAATTTAAAAGGAAACCTTTAAGGTTTGGAAGTTCTTCACTTGGAAAGAACAGGCTTTATAGGCCATGTAAGACTTGTAGACCAGTAAGAACTCAGAGTGCGTTTTCTAATCTTACCCATTCAGGAGATCGGTTCTCATTAGAGTGAAGAAAGGTAGAATGTTTTCCTATCCCTATGATTAAAAATAATTCTAGGGCTGGGAATATAACCTAGTGGCAAGAGTGCTTGCCTCGAATACATGAAGCCCTGGGTTCGATTCCCCAGCACCACATATACAGAAAATGGCCAGAGTGGTGCTGTGGCTCAAGTGGCAGAGTGCTAGCCTTAAGCAAAAAGAAGGCAGGGACAGTGTTCAGGCCCTGAGTCCAAGGTCCAGGACTGGCAAAAATAATAATAATAATAATAATAATTCTTAATGTAAAGAAATGTGTACAAAGAAAAGAATAGTGTGCACATGTTATACAGTCATGTCAGATAAATTTTTCTATCTTTATTAATTACATAAATTGTTCAGTAATTAGCTCTGATGTTTCAGGCATCAGTAAGGCTTTCAGGGAAATTGCATATAAC
Source organism: Perognathus longimembris pacificus (assembly GCF_023159225.1). Lineage (NCBI taxonomy): Eukaryota > Metazoa > Chordata > Mammalia > Rodentia > Heteromyidae > Perognathus > Perognathus longimembris. The sequence goes on along the minus strand of NC_063169.1, from coordinate 16,181,593 downwards.
ATTTCATAGTGTGATGATATTGGCAAGGGATATTTTTTATTACATAAAGATGAAAATGTGTAGCTTATTGAAGGGCCCACATTGTCCTAGTCTGGTTAAATTTTCTATTTTTATTTAATAGTTTAAATTACAGAAAAATGAATGTTTCTTATTATGACAAATAAGAAGAGAGATATTTGAAATCTTATTAATTAAAGAACACAGTGTAAGCTTGGTATGCTAGAGCATGCTTATAAACCCAGCTACCTGGAAGGCAGAATCAAGGATTATTAGAAGTTCAGGACCAGCCAGACCAAAGTTATTAATACTAACTAATTAACTAACTAAATAAGTACAAAAATAAACTAAGAATATATCTCAAGTTATATAAGGCCTGCATTACAAATGCAAGCCCTAGATTCAGTACCTTGTGCCATAATAAATAATTGCATAAATACATAAATAACATATAATGATCATGAGACTCTATGAAGGATACTGAATGAAGGGAGAATAAATGACCAGATACTGCTTCATTTGCAAACAAAATTAACTTCCTAACTGTATCACACAGTTTAAAATTTTCTGCCTACCATATATGCTCAGCTATTGTGCTTTCTTTTCTTCTTTTAATAATGCAGAATAGTACCAAGAGCAGATACTCACTCTGCCTCCTTGTCCTCCCCTTCAATATCCTGTTGTAGAAGACTGAAGATGCCGTGAGATAAAACTGCCAGAATTCTTCCAAGCCACTGACAGACTTGCTAACAACCAGTGCTTTTCAGATCACTGCACTGGTCTCAGATCCACTTCTGGTTAGGAGCTACATATGGCTTCCGTCCTGTTTTCCTGAATTAACTTCAATTTCCTAGTGACCAAGGTCAGATGAGTCCAGGTCGGGCTCAGCTGTTCTTACCTAGCACATATGTTCCAGTATTGTTGGCAATTTATTTACTGTAATAAAAAATTAAAATGTAAATCTAGGCCAAATTCTCAGTTACTGAGGGAAATCTTGGTTTGGGTTTTTCTCAAACCATACACTAGGTCCATTGCAGGTTACATAGTCTTAATAAAATAAGTTATTTTAATACTCATTGCTACATAGTTAATATTTGAAAGAAAAGTTGTCCAGTGCAATTTGTTAATAGAGGATAATTTCCTGAGAATAGAGAATAGGTTCTGATTACAACCCAATTTAATTCATGAAAAATTGGCAAGAAATTGCTTTTTTTTCTTTTAGTAATTTTCCCATATTCATTTATATCACAAAGTTTAAATTATGATTCACGAGCTAAAACATTTATTTATAAGATATATTAGTTAATAATTTATTTATTGAATTATTAGTTGTGAGTTTATTCATGAATATTTGTTTACTAAGTGAGAAGGAACTGAATTTGTTTCTGTGAAAATAAATTACTTCAAGATGTTTTTGGTATCCTACCATGTGGCTAACCTTTCTAATATTATGATTAATAAAACATTAAAATCAGCACCCCACTTTTTTCTATTTTTGGTGTTTTCTAGTTATTACATTTAAGACAAAATAACTGATATGGATTTTTCATTTAATTCATGGACTTCCTTGTGGAACATACTTAAAAGCAAATATTCACATTCTTCTAACTAAATATTGATAATGGCATTTTTTATCATTTAGAGCAGTCTGGCAGGCTTATCTTAGTTTCAATGAGCACATGATAGTTTCTGAATTTTAATTCATATTTGACAGTAAGCAAGATGAACAGGGAATTTTTTGAATATTAAAAATATTTATTAAGTGAAGATTATTTATTTTAATAAGATATCAATATTTTAAAGAATAAGATGGTCACATTAAGAGAAATGAAAAGCCATGCTCATGAATGATTCCTACCTGCTTAGCTTTCCATAGCATCTTATGATAAATAGAAATAAAGCTACACAGTACTATTTTTACATTCATACTTTATTTGTTCAACAGATGATTCTAAAGTGTTGATGCAAAGTACCTAAATCCGATAATCATTTGAGAATTGCATAAGGCTAAATAATTTTAAAATGGCAAATTTTATTTGGAATTCTAACTGCCAATAAACCAATATATCTTTTACTTTTAAATCAGTAGGGATATATTTCAGTGCATCATCTTTGCAAAACACAAAACCTACTGACATCTGTGAAGAAAATTTAAAAAGTGACATATGACTTAATGTTTATTCCAGATTTTTGTCTTTTATGTTTTTTAGTCCATGGAAGCTGCTTTTATAAGCTTTTATAAGTAGACAGTGTCTTATGAGCTAATGTCATTGGTTTTATGATGCTAGAATAAAAACCAAAGCAGCTTCTAAGTTTCAGTGTTTTGATAAAGTAGTCACTGCTAAACATGAAGGCCCCATTACCCACTGTAACAGAGAAGTAGTATGCATGTAAAGAATATTTAAACAAACAAGGACTGAAATAAGAAGAAATCTTTAGTAGGGTTCGCAGTGGCCAATATAATGAGTTTGAGTGACAATACTATTTTATTTACAGAAGATTAAGAACACACTACATGACTTAGGGTTTCTATGAATTTCATGGGACAAGTTTTTATCTATTGTAGTACTTAACATTCTTCTCTAAAACCACATCTTGAAGTCTGTTTACCTCCTGTCAGAAAATTTTTAATAACAAGTCACTACATTCTGTCATGTCCAAACGAAAGAAGGCATACAAAATCAACTCTATTGTTTTCCAAGAAATTCAATTTGATGTTTACTTCACTATTCTTTTGAATGATATAATTTTATTCTTTGTCATACTCAATTATTTCCTTATAGAAAATGATTTTATGTTGCTTCCTTTCTACCAAGTTTTCACTCTTTATTTTTTCTTTTAAAGTAGTATAACTTTCAAAAAGTAGCATTAGTGAGCAGGACAGTCTTACTTGTTGAATTTTTCCTGGTATTTTTGTAATGGCATGCATTTCTCCACAATAATGTGGCCACATACCTTTCAAAGGCCATGGATATTGTTGGTGGAGCCATGCAGTCCATGGGTATTGTATATCAAGTGTCTTTGCTATGATCAGTAGCTACTTCACTGAATGAAACTAACGAAGGTCATAAGAAAAAATAAAAATTATTAGAGTTGGTACTTTGAACATGCCCATAGGCTTCATCTTATAATCTTCAGTTCATGTTGTAACTTCATATGTCTTTTTGAGGTCACATGACTTTCACTGAAAACCATGTACACATATTTGATTATTAATTTTGTTTTAGTTACTTGTTCACTGGTCTTAAGTATGCTTTTCTTAAAAAAAAAAAAACTATTAAGCTACCCTTTCAGATTCTATATACTGTGTTAATTTAAGAATGCTCATCAATTTTATACCTTTTCAAAAATAAATCATTCTGAGGCTTTTAATACCTTCCACATAGTAGAGCTTAAAATCTAATAAAACTTCGGATATGTTTGATATAAATATGTTGAAATCAGGGCTTGAACCAAGTGAGAATCTGAAATTCTACTTGAAATTTTAAGTTCTATTTAAAACCCATATTATTAGAAAACTTGCATAAATTTCCAACTGTATTGTTGTTTTTGATATGTTCATGCATTATAAAATTATGTCTCTAATGTAAACCAAAATAATTGATATATATTATCACCATATTTATTTATCTTTATGATAAGACCATTTTAGAAATACTTCTTGGCAAATATCAAGTATGCATTACAATATAATTATTTTTGGCAGCTGTTCAAAGTAGTAAATGCCATAAGCAGACAAAAAAATACTAAACGATTTCATCTGTGGAATTGAAACTTACAGAAGCAGAGAGTAACATGGTGGCTACTATGGATCCTCTGTGTGTGTGTGTGTGTGTGTGTGTGTGTGTGTGTGTGTGTGTGTGTGTTGGAGGTGTGGAGGTGGAACTAGAAAGATGCTAGTCAAGGGAACTTAGTGCTATTTATCTTTCTTATACTGACATTTTCATTTTTCCTTTTCTTTTATATATCCCACCCACTGACATTTAAGTATGTTTAAATCTCTTCAATCTTAAAAATATTACTCAAAGCAAAATATTTCTTACTGGCTTTGATCATCTTTTCTTCAGAGTTTTGCCATTTGATTATTTTTTTGTTTTGCTAACGGGTTCTGATATATTTTCCTCTAATGCTTCTACTTTAAAGGACTTCAAAATCCTTCACTATCCTTAATTAACTCCTGCCAATCAAGGAATAGTGTGTTCTTACACTGAGACAAAACTGAGTCCTTATTATTTGTGTGGGTTTTGTTTGTGTTGGAAAATACTCAGGGCGATTTCTACTTCATTGAACTAGAACCTCTTCTTGAGAACCTAAGTTTCCAGGTGTTCTTCCTTCGTCTTTGTTCACTCTCTTTTGTCTGATTAGTAAATTTCATTTCTATGCCAGCCATGTTGAGTTTCAACTCAACATCCAACATAACTTAGTCCTCAAATCTATTTTCTACTCTACTATTTTTCTCTCCCCTCTTTCCTTCTTTTGTTTATGGCAAGTACATCAGATAATTCTAAAACCATACATTTTTAACTTTGTTACAGTGAATGGAACCCTAACATCTTATTTCACATGGCACATCTTTTTCTGGGCTCCCAAAGTATAACTAACCCACAAAATAGGACTTTCTACCCTAAACTAGCCTCTTTTTTTTTTTTTTTTTGTATTTTGTCAGTGAAACTCAAGTTTAAACCACAAGCCACAAACTCATTAAGTTGAAACCTCCTTGTCTCCTTGGGTTTCCAAAGAGCATTGACCCGATCTAAATAATCAAATGTCTTTATTTTCCACATTCCACATTTAAATTGGTAAAAACAAACTAACAAAAAAATTCATCCCAACAACATGGAAGAGAAAAAAATACTGATGAAACTGGAAACAAAAGTAAAGCTAGAAAGAATTTTTAGGAGACGAACAGTTTTAAAAGTGAGAGTATATGTTAGTTGGGCACCAGTAGTTCATGCCTGTATTTCTAGCTCATCCGTAGGCTGAGGCTACAGTTCAAGGCCAGACTACATAGTAAAATCTGTGAGACTTACTTCTCCAATAAACTACCAAAAATCCAGAAGTGGAGTTATGGCTCAAGTAGTGGAGGACTAGTCTTGAGCAAAATGCTCTAGAACAGTATCAAAGACAAGTTCAGCCCCAGAATTTCCCCTCCACCCCCAGAAAATAGAATATGTTATGTGTACACAATAATGTATTATAATATGGGTCTATTGCATATATCTTATACTTTAGTTATATTGACCTCTCTGTTACACTCTCTTGTAACTACTCCTCCCATCAATTTCCTTCTTCCCAAATAGTCTCTCTTCGCCTTTCATGTCTTTTTTTTCAAAATCAATCTTGCTCCTATATATGAGAGAAAAAAATGCTGTTTGTCCTTCTTAATCCACTTTACTTGTGTAACCGGCTTCAATTCTATCCGTTTTCCAGAAAACAAATGAATTTTGTTCTTCCTGGCATAATAATACTCCATTGGATGACTATGCCATACTTTCTGTATCCGTCTATCTGATAATGAGCACCGAGGTTGATTCTGTCATTGTGCATTATGAATGGTGTTATGCTAAATAAACTTGGATGCAGGTATCTATTATATGCTGTGTTTCTAGGTTAACACTGCTAAGCTGTTAAGAGCTGGAAGATGTGTGTGGGGGAGATAATAACAATCCACATTTGTTAACTGGCATTATTCAAAGAAAAACACAAGCTTTGTCCTTTCCTCTTTTTGATCCCAGTAATTTTGCAATTTGAATAGATGTATCCCTTAAACTTGGGCTTTTCTGACACTACAAAAAGGGGAAAGTAGAGAAAAGATTGTGGATGATTTTACTTTAAAAAAAAAAGTTTCCAAAGGGAATACCAAATTTGAGAGACACAGGGTAAAAAAAGAGAAATAACTACAAAAGCAATACTTGCAGAACTGTTTGGTGTAAGTGAACTGAACACCTGGGCGGGGGGAGGGAAAGGGGGAGAGGGAGGGGGGCATGAGGGACAAGGTAACAAACAGTACAAGAAATGTATCCAATGCCCAACGTATGAAACTGTAACCTCTCTCTACATCAGTTTGATAATAAAAATTTGAAAAAAAAAAGTTTCCCAGGCCCTTAGGAAAGACAACTCTCAGATGGAAAACTGTTTTTCAAGGATTATGTCTCATACTGATCAAGAAAAATTCTTACAGTTTCAAGGTTCCTAAGGTGATGATCTAAGAAAAAGGTAGGGGAAAGACCTTGGTGTGAAGGCCAACTGGATTATACCAGGGTCAGGCAGAGCTTGAGATCAGGGCCCTGGAGCAGGGAAGAGCCTTTCTACAATTTAGAAAGCTAAGAAAGAGCTGTGGCTGCCTTGATATCCTTGCCGATATGGTATACAGATAAATATGCCCTTAAGCACCATAGTTCCTGGCTCACATTTCCCCAGACATAAAGTAGTGTCCTGCCTCATGTGTCATATTCATGTAAAGGCAGCATCTCATAATTGTTAGGGTTTCTTCTTTGTTGACCTTTCTCTGTTTATTCAACATACACTTAAAAAATATCAGTTCATTTTATTTTCTGCAGGGCACTCTTTCCTTATTTCTGCCCTTTAAATTATATTGTTCATTTTGTGTCAGATTTCTTTAAATCTATTCCCTAATATGTCACCTCAGGTTTTCAATGTTTGCAGTAGTGTCCCCTATATAACAAATATGTTTAGTAAAAACACTTCAAAATTTAATTTTTATCACTATTTATTTACTTGTTTGTTTGGGTTTGGTTATTTATAGTTTACATGGGTCCTGCAGCTTTATCTAAGGGGCCTGGACACTGTGTCTTGGCTTATGCTCAAAGCTAGCCCTTTACGACTTGAGCCAGAGCTTTACTTCCATTTGTTTCGTTGATTAATTGGAGATAAGAATCTCATGGACTTTCCTGCCCCACCTAGTTTCAAATCATGGTCCTCAGATCTCAGTCTCCTGACTAGCTAGGATTACAGGTGTGAACCACCTGCTTTTCTTTTGTTAATCATTATAATATTTTTATTTTAAGAAGTTTTACAAGGGAGGTTATGGTTCTACAAATTAGTTTACAAATATATTGCGTCTTGATTTATTTCAGACAGTTCACCATTCTCCTTAACCTCTCCCCTCAAATTTCATAGTTTCACAGAATATGAGTAAAAAATTTATTTAGTGTGTCTAAGTAATTTACAATTGTCTGGTACATGCTGAAGTTGACCTATTGGTTGACTTCTATTTTTATTATTATTATTGTTGTTGTTGTTGTTGTACTTATTCTTGCTGGGGTCTTTCTGGATATGTTGGTTCTACTTGGGAAAATCTTCTGCAATTCTTCCTGAAAAAATTCTAAGAAGCAAGCCAGGTAACAGATCAGATAGTTGCTAAAGTAAATTTTACTTAAGTAATGTAACAATTATTTATTAATGGTCAGATTTATAGAGAAAAAGTACCTTAATATTCATCTTCAATCCAAGAATTTACTTCAAATGCCTTTTCCAATTATTCTCTTTACCATCTTCAAATGTCAGAATTCTAATGATACCCATGTTATACAGACTTGTCTAAACCACGAGTCACTGCTGTAGAAATAGTAGAAATAATATAATTGTCTAAAAGTGTAAAAAATTAGGTCTCCTTTTCATGTTTTCATTAGAATAGTTATGAGGTGAATTATTTAACAAGCCTGAATTTCAGAAAAGTGACAGTATTTCCTGTAGGTATTTTTATTATTTTATTTAGGTATTTTATATTATTATAACTATAGGATGGTGGGAGTGAATTAAACAAAGCCAACTCTATCCCGATATTGTAGGATCGTGTGAAAGCTAACTAACATGTGGATCATTAAAATATGTACTATTTTTTTCTTCAGAAATCAAAAATATCCACATATGACAAAATGTGGGCATTTATGAGTAGTAGGAGACAGTCTGTCCTGGTGAAGAGTAATGAAGAAGGGATCCAGCGTGTCCTCACCTCAGATTACGCCTTCCTCATGGAGTCCACAACCATTGAGTTTGTCACCCAGAGGAACTGTAACCTGACACAGATCGGTGGTCTCATCGACTCTAAAGGCTATGGAGTGGGCACCCCCATGGGTAAGTGATATGTCAGCTTTCTCTGCTTTGATTGGTAATCTGAGTTACTGTAACCAATATATATAGAAGAAAAGAGTAGAAAATGTTGTATTTACTTGGTGGATCCTTCCTTTCTTCCTTCTTTCCTTCCTTCCTTCCTTCCTTCCTTCCTTCCTTCCTTCCTTCCTCCTTCCTTCCTTCTTTTTTCTGTGAGTAGTTTAACAATGTTCACAGGTTTCTTAATATACAAACCAATAAAATTAGTTCCTAAGAAATAATCACAGGATATATTTATCATATGCCTCTTAAAATGTCTACATCTCCCTAAAGAGCTTCTGTGCCCAATCTTATGTTCATTACGAGTGTTACAAATATGACATTTTGTTTGTTTGTTGTTGGTTTTCTTTTTTCTTTTTTTTTTCCAGTCCTGGGGCTTGAATTTATGGCCTGGGTGCTGTCCCTGAGCTTCTTTTTCTCACAGCTAGCATTCTACCACTTGAGCCACAGCACCACTTCCGTTTTTTTCTGAATTGTTTATTGGACATAATAGTTTCAAGAATTTTCCTGCCTGGGTTGCTTTTGAACCATGATCCTCAGAACTCAACCTCCTGAGTAGCTAGGACTATAGGCAGGAGTCACATGATGTATTTTTTATTTTAGATCTGATTATTAGTTCAAGAGTTAAATAAAAGAGGAAGCCACAAATGTTTCCTATGAATATTGTTTCAACTTAGATTTTAAAAAAGAATCAATAATAGGCCATTTTGTAGTAACATAGTTACAAGATTTGACACCCAAGGTTAATAGACTTAAACAGGGTCCCCACACAACGACAAATGGCAAAGTTATTTTCATTTACAATATTATGATGAAATAAAACAACAGTATTTTTTCAAGCTAAGTGAGATGGCACATGCATGAAGATCTAATTACCCATGAGGATAAAGGAGGAGGAATGTTTTCATGCATGATTCAGGGCAAAGATGAGCAAAACTTTTTTAACAAGAAAAAATTTTCAGAGAGAATACTGAAAATCTTGACAATATATAATCACACATTTATAATATGTAAGTATATGTGCTATACATATACACGCTCTCTCATATCATATACTTGTGTACTGGATGTGACAGAATTATGATTTCCCAAAGAGTTCATATCCTAGTTCTCAAACTCTGTGAACATAGTATCTCAAACAGCAGATAGCAATAAATTAACCATCTGGAGAATGAGGGATTTACCTGATTAAGAGATTTTAAGGGAAAAGAGTTACATTTAAGATATGCAATACAGGGCTGGGAATATAGCCTAGTAGCAAGAGTGCTTGCTTCCTACACATGAAGCTCTCGGTTCGATTCCCCAGCACCACATATATGGAAAGCGGCCAGAAGGGGTGCTGTGGCTGAAGTGGCAGAGTGCTAGCCTTCAGCGGGAAGAAGCCAGGGACAGGGCTCAGGCCCTGAGTCCAAGGCCCAGGACTGGCCAAAAAAAAAAAAAAAAAAAAAAAAAAAAAAAAAAAAAGATGCAATACAATAGAGGGAAAGAAAGATGAAAAGAGAAGGAGAGGGAGGAGTAGGCAGGGAGTGGAGGAGGAGTATGAAAGGAATATGAAGGAGAGAGGAGATTTGAAGAATAAAATAAAAGAGTAAAGAAAAGAAAGCCAAGGAGACAAATTTTTAAAGTCCATAGAAAGAACACAGCTCAGCAAAGATATCAGAGGTAGTACTTTCGGTATCACAACTGTGAAATGATAAAAGTAGGTATTCTTTCTAAGAACTTAGTTTGTGGCAATTTCTTAGAGTAGCAACAGGAAGCTCATTTTACAACATGAGAAAATAATAACTGACTCATTTTAATTTTAACAATTAATCTTTTAGGAGGAGAAGAAAGAACTTATTAGCTATTCATCATAGTAAATAATTTTCAATGGTGTATTCAAAACAGATCATATGGTCATGTTTAAATAGATAGTTAAACTACAATTACCAATATGTTTCACTGGTAATTTAATTTTACTTTTGAAAAGTTTTCCCAAATGAATCAGAAGACAGAGAATTAAAAAGTTTGAAACACTATCATTTTATAAAAAATTACAGAATGTACTATACCATTCATGTCTTTGGCCCTTCAGATCATTTCCAGAAAATTTCAAGAATTAAAAAAAAAATCAAATTGTATCCCATTATATTTGGTAACATCATCTAAAATTCATTATGATTCCCAGTAACCTAGAATGGCACTGAGAAAATTTCAGTGTTTATATTGTAGATTTAAAAATATTTGAAGTCATTGTAGAAGTACAAGCAATTGAAAGCCTGTGTTCTTAGTTCCAAAATGTACAAGTATATTTAGGATCTACTATGTTTTGATTTTTCTTTTTTTTTTTTTTGCCAGTCCTGGGGCTTGAACTCAGTGCCTGAGCACTGTCCTTAAACTTTTTTTGCTCAAGGCTAGCACTCTGCCAACTTGAGCCACAGTACCACTTCTGGCCTTTTCTATATATGTGGTGCTGAGGAATCAAACCCATGTCTTCCTGCCTGCTAGGCAAGCACTCTACCACTAGGCCAAACTCTGGCCCTTGAATTTTTTCACATTGATTTCCAAGTAGCATATGATGTTTATGAAAGAATAAAAATGAACATATAAAGTTAATAAAAGGCAAAATAATTTCTTAGAACTTTTCTCTACTAGTATTTTGAAGGAGGAATATTCTACTGCTAATATTTATTAGACTTGGCAGTGCATGGTGATAACTGACACTATTACTCTTCTTAAATTCTCTATGCAGCATGCAACTCTTATTCCTGCATCAGTGAACAGCTTGGTAACTGGACCTTTGTTATCTGTGTCATCTATAAATTCATAAACCTTCCCAATTAATTTTTAGTATGAGAGGATAAGTACACAAAATGATTGAATTTTCACTAAGATGGCCTTTAGAAACAAACTTTCAAAAATGTGCATCATTCTTATATTCTCATGAGGCTCAAATTTCCTGTTCTACTTCTCTGTTGATGGAGTGCTATAACTGTCATACTCTCCAGAGGTAGCTCAGATATGGTCCTTTTTGCCTTAGTAAAAATTAAAGTAAAGAAGTCTTACATTTTCAGTTATTTCATCTCTTATTAAGAATTTGTTTGTACAAATTACTCCTCCTTCTCTTTCATCCTCCCAAGTACTGCTATACACCACTATATCTGGCTAAGTTCCTTTTGTTAAAATTATAAAATAGGTGGCTTATACTTCCAAAATACTCTAAATAGTAAACTTGGAGTAACTTGTTAAATAATGTGTGCAATAGATTCCCAGAGTTTTATCTATGTAACAAATTCCATGGAGAAATATGGTCAGACATGTGCTTAGGTTTATGAAGGATAGAAGCAGGAACTTTCTAGGCCCTCATCACCTTATAATCTTATTCGTGAAGAGCTGGAAGAGAATGTATTCACTTTCAGTGCTGATTTTGAAATGCATGTTTCTTATGTATCCTTCTGTGCCTCTTCTGCTAGTTTATATTGTCTGAATGATTGCAGGGATTATGGTCCATTTTGTGTTATTATCGTTGTGTTTAATACACAGTGTAGCTGTTCTCCGTGGGGTTTTAATTATAATTTCCTGAAAAAAATGAATTTTCTATCTGGATATAGGATAGTGCAGCAAGATTTATAAATAAGAAAATAAATTACTTTCAGAGCTACACATAAACATGGCATATTACATTATTAAATGTGATGACTTCATTAAGTAAATAAAATTGAGTATTACTGTTTATTTGAATTATATAAGAATTGGAATATGAGAAACTAAGTTTAATAAGGAGTGAATCCTATTTGGAAAGCATGTGTGTGAACTTTAGTTTATATAGCAGATGTTATTTATTATTGAGAGATATAGAATAGCACACATCAACATTTCTCAAGAGTTTTGACTTACACCTTAATATAAACTTTAATTGAATTTCTTATTTGTTTTCTAATTTTGTGACTATACTCTGCCCACATGCCAGACTCTGTCAACCATACGTTCTTGCTCTGAAAGAATGATGGCTAATAATAAATCAGAATAAGATATTTTACAAATCTTAAAAGTGTAACAGGAAGATTTCAGTTCTGAGGACCAATTTTAAATGAAAGAAAGCAGCTGGATCTGTCCTGAGTTCTCAGTAATTATTTGTAAAAATGAAGCAATAAACAATTTTTTATCTCTCCTTATCCCTGATACCATTAGAAGGTATAACTTATTTTACCAAAGAAATTAAAAAGCAATACGACACGTAGCTAGGATTCTAGGCCAGAGGCCTAACTCTTGGGATTCTAACATCTCAGATGCAGCCATTGCCTCAATAGGCCAAATAAAGGGACAGGAAGTGGTGAAGGGAAACAGATACTTATTATGTGGTAAGGCATGTGACAGGAAGTGACAAAACAAGCCTTTGTGCAGATCTTGATGGTACAAACTTGAGCTTTATGTTTAAAGAGAGGAAGAACTGCAGTAAGGGAGAGAGGTATGCTGAATTAAAGAGGCCCAGGCAAAGTGATTCCAACAAAATTGTTATACTATCATCATTTCAGAAAAGTAATGTGGGTCCAATGATGATTATTATCATTATCATTGTTGTGCCAAGTCGCAAGACCACCCCCAAGAAGACCACCGAGATTCAGACACTCCAAAATGCAAAAGCAAGGCAAGGCTTTATTTAACGAGCTGCCAACTCGGGCCTCGTCCTACCCACCGACACAGCGGAGGTTAGGAGGAAGCCTCGAGCTGTGATTGCACAGGGCTTATAAAGGCAAAGAACAAGGTTACAACAATCAGGTGTGCAAGCAAGATTAGGACACAGGTACAATCTGATTGGCTCAGGGTTTAATTCTAAAATGGGGTTCACGTGTCTGGCACTTCATCATGTTATCATTATTTAAATGATTATTCATTATCCAAAGAATAATAACAATAATTATAAGTTTAGCAATGCTAGGTTGTAAACTCAAAACCTGTGCTCTCTTCTTTTTTTTTTTTTTTTTTTTTTGTTGTTGTTGTTTGTTTTTGCCAGTCCTGGGCCTCTTCTCTTTGCTCAAGGCTAGCAATCTGCCACTTGAGCCACAGTGCCACTTCTGGCTGTTTTCTACATATGTGGTGCTGGGGAATCAAACCCAGGGCTTCATGTACACAAAGCAAGCCCTCTTGCCACTAGGCCATATTGCCAACACCTTGTGTTCTCTTCTTATCCATGGTAGGGACTCTATCATTTAAGCAGGCACCTCTAGTGGTATATTTTGATTGCTCAATTGGAAAAATTAGAGATGAAGTCTCACAGACATTTTTCTTTTGTCCTTTGGCCTGGACTGGATTTGATCTGCAATCCTCAGCTCTCATCCTCTTGATTAGATAGGATTGCTAGCATGTGCCACCAGAGCCTAGCCTGAGGGCATTGTAATCTTCTTCATTTGGGAATATTACGTTCTGTGAAGCTGTTCTGTTCATTTCCTTGAGAATAGTTTCCCTTGATACAAAGACAATATCCTGGAGCCCAAGATGAATGTGAGAGGGAGACTCAGAATGAAAAATGGCAATAAGAATGCCAGGCTTTTATTCTGCTAAGTGCCTGTTAGAAACATATCGACAGATACAGAGAAACTATTATTAATGTAAAATTTTACACTGGGGAAAATATTTCTTAATATTTTTACTATCTTTAAGTAGTTGTACACAGAAGTTGCCACTCAATAAAGCAGTTTATGAGTACAATGCATCTTGATCAATGTCATGCCTTTTAATATCCTTACCCATCCCTAACACCCCATCCTTTTCCCTCACTTTTCTTAGTTGGGTAGGATATATAGATTGCATTTTTAACTGCATCCTCCCTTCTTATTCACTTCATTCATATACTCCTCCCCTATTGACATTATCCCACCCATTCAAGCACCCATATTCTGATTTTTACTTAATTGATCTAGGATTTTTGCCATCCTTAGGATTTATATGGTTTGAATTCTCCCCTGAATTTACCTTATTTCAGTTAATATATTTGTATTCACTGGCCCCACCCAAAGTATTTACTTATATTTTTTATAAACTAATTCTAGCTTGTCTCTTCTAATTTTAAGCTAAGTTTTATTGACAACATAAGAACAGAAGGCAAATTATTACTAAAAGCCTGAAGAGGAGATTTTTTTAAATCCATTTATCTGTTAAAATCTGCATCAATCAGATCAATTCTGATTTTCTGCAGAAAGCTGAGGTACTGTGAAACATATTCATGGACACTGGAAAGGTCCCATGTATGAGCAATATATGGACATTTACTTACACTATATTTCTAGGTGTAATTTTTGTTATGACAATTGGTATTATATAACACATAGAATATTTATATTTTTTAAATAATAATTAAAAAAATAAGTCAACAGTTTACAGTAACCTAGTATCCATAAAGACCTTCCTAGAATTTCAATGTAAGGCATTGATTAATAAAAATTCAGACTAGAGTAATACTTAGATATTACAAGTACTATGGCTCAAAGAATATTTTAGCTCATTTTTTCTTATTTTTATTGTCAACTGATACTGAATTTAAATTTATTACAATGACATTTTATAAGCCTGGCACTGGCAGCTCGTGCCTATAATCTTAGCTCCTCAGAAGGCAGAAGTCAGAGGACCTGAGGATTGTAGTTCAAAACTAGCACAGGCAAAGTCTATGAGATTCTAATCTCCAAATAAGCAGCAAAAAGTCAGAAGTGAGGCTGAAGTGATAGTAGAAGAGCCTTGAGTCATAGAGCCAAGAGAAAGTAGTAGGCCCTAAGTTCAAGATCTAGTTAAAAATGCATTTAATATGTTTAATAAATCTATTTTTGAATGAACTCATTTGAATACAGTAATGTATATTCAAAAGAATGAGTATGAAATTCTTCATTTCTAGACATTGAAATATGTTTTGGTTTTAAATGTATTTTACTTAGCTAGCTTGTTTTCCTCTTTAATTTGACACTAGTAAATTCTTAGCTTTGGTGAGTCAGATCTTATTCATTCAAAGCAGAGCATAACATAAAAGTGGATTTGAGGCTCAGCACATTACATGACTCTTTACTTTCTCAAAGGACTTCATGAACGAAGTTTGATCTAGATACAGACACTTTACACTTCATTCCCCTGAATAGAAAACAATGTCAGGCAGTAATTTATGATTTCCCACTTCATAGTTCTGCTAGAAATGCACCTTCATGAATTATTTATCTTTGTTGAGTTATTAATAAGTATGATGACACACAGCTGTAATACATGAATGCCTTGATTTACCACAGACTGGCAAATGGCACTACTATCTGAGGTTGTCAACCAGTTCATTAGCATTTGCCTTTCCTCTTCTCATTGCCTAATCATTCTAAAGATTATTAGTAATACATTGCTTTTACTTTGTTTTAAGGTTTTCATTAGTTAAAAACCAATTAAACATGCATTCAGGTGTAAGAAAAATATTTTTGAGGCTCTTTACTATTTTCCCAACAAAAATCAGCATGCTGATTTTACACGAAATTTAGATGATTTCCAGAAATTCTCTAGGATGTTGAATTTATGTCCTTCATGAAAATCTCACCATTGCCAATATTCTGTGATCAAAAAGAGAAGTACTTCCTTTCTTTGCTTTCATCACTGTTCAGATTTTGCGATGTTGTTGCAGAGCCATATTTGTGTTCGTGAAGTAAATTGATGAAGAAAATAGCTGGACTCCTTTAGAATGGGAACTGAGAAAGAAGTTTTAAAAATTAAACAGAATCCCCCATCTCCCTGTTCTTTTTTTCCCCCTGAATCGTAGCCTGGTAGGCCCCCTCCTGCATGACTCATTTAGAGGCCCTCCCATCACACTCAGTGGGATGGTTACTGCCCAAAGTATGCTATGAAATCACCAAATGACTCAGATATGAGCTATTTAATTAGGAAAGCTCTGTTTACACAAAAATTCCTTAGTGGAGCCATCAACAGTGATGTGGAGGTAAATGCTAACTAAGCATAAGCTGCTGTAATTAAGTTTAGAATGACATTAAATTTCTTTCACAGTTTTCCTGACAGCAGCAATGTTATTTTAATGTGGCATTTACTCTGTGGTATATGTTTGTAGTTGTAGATGTTTTTACTCATAATAATAAGTTAACTGAACTTTCCTATTTCATTCAAAATGATATTTTTTTAAAAAAAGCTCTAGGTGAGGTAAAAGCAAAAAGCAAATCCCAGCAGTTTCATTAAACAACAACAACACATTTACAATGTCTGAATTTCTGTAGTCTTACTACTTAATTCACCATAGGTGATAATCTATTTATTTGAACAAGGAGCCTTTCTACTTAATGGAATTTTGGCTGCTTTGCCTCTATCCTAACCATCCATATTAAAAGCTTTCTTGTATTCCTTATTTCAAAGATTGAATGAATATTACATTTGGGGGAATAAATGAGCACAGCCAATAGTCTATGAGCCAGTAGAAAGGAAGGAAGAAAAAAGGAAGGAGGGAGGGAGGGAGGGTGGGAGGAATGAGAGGGAGAAAGAAGAAAAATTCATAAAGATCAATTGGTGTTATTATTCTTTGCTCTGTAGCAATATTGAAATTGAGTGAAGTATCTCATTACTGCTTCTACACTGAGCAATAAGATGGTAACATGTTTCTTTCACTTGCTACTTCATACACAGTTTTCATAATGTATGTGAAGTTCAGGGGAAAGGGGAAGTACAACACTGTACTCACTCCTGTATGAATTGTTGATGATGGGAGAATTGTCTGTAATCTTAGCTATTCATTTCTTAATGATGAGATTATATAATAGTAATTACTACACCATTATTGTATAATTATTTTAAATCAAAGAAATATTATTTCATGACTAAATAATCATTAGTTATATCATACCTATAGAAGTGCTGAAGTAAATCAGAGTGCATATGAATAAGTAGTGGATATATATATATATACATAATGATATAATACACTTGTATGCTAATATATGCATAAAAAGAGTAATCCTGTTAATAGTATGCATGCAAGTTTTGTTTATCAAAACATCTATATTCAGCCTACAGTAAGACATGTAAACATTGGTTATGCCATTGGCAATTGTGGAAATGCTCTGTCTTGATATTTGAATAACATGACATTTTATTATTTTTATTCTCTAATGTTTCATACATGATATGCAATGGGTTTTTATTTCTCATTTTTGGAAAAAAGTATGAGATGTAAAACTGGTGTCCAATGAAGTATACTGTTTAAGCAGATGCCAGGTTTTCCAATACTAGAAATCAGTATGGGAAGCATGATTTCTCCTGGCTTTACTCACCATCCATTTCTACAATTCCCAATTCATCATGTAATAAGTACTGTAATATTCATCATTAGAGATGCATAAAATTGCCGGCCTTCAGCTTTTCAGCTTTACTAAAATGAATGCATACATTTGTCTTCATTAGTTTAACATAATGCACAAAAATTGATGCAAATTATTCATCTTTCTGCAGGTCAACCCTGCCATTAAAATGCATTCTATTTTGTCTTTGCATAAGCAGCATAATTTTAATATTATTGATGTGATTTTGCCAACGATAAATTGAGATCTAATAATTTTCAGGAACTGAATTTTTTAAGTCAAATTAGACCTGTAGAAGCTGTGCATTCCTGGGAGTTTTTTTTTTTTTTTAATCTAGATTGTGTGTCAGTGAAAACAGATGAGGGTCTCACTAAGAGTATCTTACTCCACAAACACTCCCAGCAGGCTCTGCATGCTAGAATTTAGGAAGCTTCCAAGGGGAATTTGATGAATTGAGCACACCAGTGAAAGCAGCCTTCATTACTATTATTAATGATGACCAAATGGTATCCAAACAATGAGGAAAGAGATGATTTTCATAAAATCAGAGCTAGTTTGATTAACTTTTATACACAAACACTAGATCATTTAATTCATTTAATCCAAGTTTATGGATCTAAACTCTGTTTAAAATTACCCCTGTATGACTATGGCAGACAGACACCCTTCAGTTAATCAGGGTAAGTACAGTGAATCACTCTTGCTAGAAAAAAGTGAGCCAACGCATGGAGGT
The DNA here is from genome assembly GCF_023159225.1 of Perognathus longimembris pacificus. NCBI lineage: Eukaryota > Metazoa > Chordata > Mammalia > Rodentia > Heteromyidae > Perognathus > Perognathus longimembris. The sequence continues at coordinate 16,163,431 of NC_063169.1, read as the reverse complement.
GTTTGGTTTATTCTTAGCATGCTGCATAATGTCCTTGGACTGAATATTCAGAAGAGTTATTGGAAAACCGTTTTTTTTTTTTTTTTTTTTTTAGAACACAGGGTAAATTTACTGAGATCTCTGAGACTCATTGCCCTTATCTTCAAATAGATATACTAATGTCAACATACTTGGGTAGGGAGAAGAGTTAAGTTTATTGTATTCAGAGAGTTCAAATAAGAACATATGTATGGCCACGGATGACTTAGTCATGCCAAAATATACATGTGCTTCAAAGCACCATGCTATACATGATAACCACAAGCTGTCTTTCCAATATGTCATTTTAAAAACAAAAAGTCAAATAATTCTAAAATATTTTCTCAAAGAATGTTTTCTAATAATTGAAAGCATGACATTTGTGCTATTTTTACTTGACATATATGACAGTGATTATGAAATGTTCTCTTCACAACAACTAATGGCTATGGGAAACAATAACTATATTAATTAGTTATAAAAATTATGCTAGAAATATACTTCAAAATATCATGTGCACCACAAATACAACTCTATATGTAAATTTCTTTAAGTAAAAGTTTTAAGACTGAATGACTGTCAGGCGCTAGTGGCTCAAACCGGTAAACCTAGTTATTCAGGAGGCTCCAAGCCAGCCCAAACAGGAAAAAACCATGACACTTATCTCCACGTAACTACCTGCAAACCACAAGTGGAGCTGTGGCACAAAATGGTAGAGTGCTAGCCTTGAGCAGAAGAGCTCCATTACAGTGGCAAGGCCCTGAATTCAAGCCCCATCACTGAAAAATAAATGACTAGTTACTTTTATGAATAAAAGTGATTTATTTCCAAATTTCTGAGTTCTTGACAAGTAGCATTTTAATTTACGTAGCATAGTTCAACTTTTATAATTTATTCATTGAGATATATACTAAAATTGGAACAAAAACACCATAGTGAGAAAGAAAATACCCATTTCTACCATAATCAAATAATCACCAAGAAAATGTCAAAATCATAAAGAGAACAGTGTTTATTGGATAAAACTACTTACATTCTCAACCCTGTCAGTTTCATCACCCATGAAGTGACAACCAATTTTGTCATCCATTTTAACTAATATAAATGAAATGTGTGAGAACAGTAGGGACAGCAGACTGTTTTGTTATAAGTTCATAACTTTGGACATCCATTTCCTTTTTCACATAATTTAGAAAATATGCAGTGTGAATAAAAGGGGATTGTCTTTGATACAGTGATAATTTGATTTTTATTGATGCCAATATAAGCACAATTTGCATGGTCTTATATAACTGAATATTCTTCTCAGCATTATACCAACTTTTTCTTCAAGTAGAATTTATTACATTTTTATCCAAAGATATTCAACTTTGGGATCTGCTTTGAAGGAATACAGAACAATTTCTAGCTAGGGGCTGGTGGCTCATACCTCTAATCCTACCTATGTAGGGGGCTGAAATCTGAGGATTGTGGTTTAAACTAACCTGAAAAGGAAAGCCTGTGAGATTTTCATCCATAATTAACCAAAGGAAACCCCCCCAAAACTAAAACTAAAACCAGAGCTGTGGCTCAAGTGGTAAAGTACTAGCTTTAAGGAAAAAAGCTCAGGGCAGAGCCCAGGCCCTGAGTTTTAGCCTTACAACTGGAACACATACACAAAAATAAAATGTACTTATTTTATTCCAAATATAGTACTAAAAATAGGAAAAGTCATGGAAGTTATACTCTACTGGAAGAATGCACATTAATCAAAATCACAGAAATGACTTCAGCTGTAAACTAAAGCAAATTCTACAAAAGAAAGGAATAAAGATGTTTTCTGGAGGTTTGGGCCTACTATAGACTACTAGTCTACCAAAAATGAGGCCCCAAGTTCAAAGCGTAGTACAACGGCAATGATAATAATAATAGTAATAAGAGGAAGAAGAAGAGGAAGTGTTGATCAGGCACCAGTGGCTTATACCTAACTACTACAGGAGGCCAAGACCTTAAGAATCATAATTTGTAGCCATCAATGGCAAAAGTTTTTAAGATTCCATCTCCAGTGGAGGAGAGGGATTCAGGTGTGGCTCAAGTGTTAGAAGTGTCAGTCAGACGCATATGAGGCCTTGAATGAAAGCTCTAATGTCAGTAAAAGGAATATATACATCATATTGTAAAACATCCTTGTTGAAATGAAACTATTAGAATGGAAATTCAGTGATATAAAATGCAATCTGAAAGTTAAATATTGCATCTGATAGCAATTTTTTGGATGGAGCCTACAGGTGCTTTGAAGGATAATAAAACTCAGCCACCACTAAGAGAATGCACATAGTTCCAATTGTCCTAAAAGATTTTAACATGAAAAGAATGTCTAGAAAAGATAAATCTTAAAAAAGCACTCAAAATCTGTTGTGCCTTTAGGGTGTTTGGTACTCATCTCAGTCAAGGAAGTATGGACCTGTTTCACAAAATTTAACACAGTCAGCAGAACTTTCTTCTATGTCTAAAGCTGATAATTCTAACAGATAACTACAGATCATGTTGCCACAATTTTGATTTATTAAAGCACTGCCTAGGGAAACAGATTATTGAAATAAGTAAAAGAGCATATACATTTGGTTGTCTCCCTAGCTTACTCCAATGTCTAGCCCTGGATGTGTTAAATAAGCATACATTATAGACTCTATTCCATTAATTCAATGAAGGTGTGAAGTGCTCAATATCAAAATTCAAATTTGGAATATTTTAGTTCCACTATAGTAATTATTCATTTCTTTATTTATTCTCTTCATTTGTAAACATTTACTCAATGCTGACCATGAGGTTGGCACTGTGATAACACTGAATGAAAGAAGCAAAAGTTGAGTGTTTAACTCAAAATGACAAGTACCTAGTGCTAATCTGACATTTAAGGAATTTAATATGTGTATGGCTTTTTAAAATTAATGAATTTATTTATTGTCAAAGTGACGTACAAAGGGGTTACAATTTCATATGTAAAGCCGTGAGTACATTTCTTAACAAACTTGTTACCTTCTCCCTCATATTTCTCCCACCTTTCCTCCTCCCAAATTCCCTCCCCTCCCCCACGTTGTACAGTTGTTTTATAGCATATTATCTTCTAAATATTGCTGTTGCATTGGTTTGCCTTTTACTCCTCCTCTCTCCATTTTGATGTTCCCCTTCCCTTCCCTAGTTACAGTAAACATATATAAAATACCCAGGGTACCAAAATCAGTTACATTGACATCAAGGGTAAAACCATGGGGAAGAAAGACAAAAGAAAAAGGCATAATTTCACATGGCTTGTTGAAAATAAGAGCAATAAAGATAAGTCACTTATTTCCATAACCTGGAGTTCATTTCACTTAGCATCATCTTATGTGTTCATATGTACACAGCTATTGAGCTATTGTGATATTCTGCTAGGACTATCCTAGACATGTATTAATTATGACCAATGAGGGAAATCATAGAGCCCATGCTTCTTTGGTAAGTACTCTTTATTATTATATTATTTTTATTTTTTTTTAGCCAGTTCTGGGCCTTGGACTCACAGCCTGAGCACTTTCCCTGGCTTCTTTTTACTCAAGGCTAGCACGCTGCCACTTGAGCCACAGCGCCACTTCTGGCCTTTTTCTGTATATGTGGTGCTGGGGAATTGAACCCAGGGCTTCATGTATAAGAGGCAAGCGCTCTTGCCACTAGACCAAATCCCCAGCCGGCCCATGCTTCTTTGGGTCTGGCTCACTTCACTTAGTATGATTTTTTCCCAAGTCCTTCCATTTCCTTACAAATGGGGCAATGTGGTTCTTTCTGATAGAGGCATAGAACTCCATTGTGTATATGTACCACATTTTCCTGATCCACTTGTCTACTGAGAGGCATCTGGATTGGTTCCACATTTTAGCAATGACAAATTTGCTCCAAGGAACATAATTGTGCTGGTGGCTTTAGTGTGGTCTTGTTTGTAATCTTTTTGGTAGATGCCCAAAAAGTGGGGCTGCTGGTTCATAGGGGAGGCCTATGTTTAGCCTTCTGAGGAACCTCCATACCACTTTCCAGAGTGGTTGAACAAGGTTCAACCAACAATGTAATAGGGTTCCACGTTTCTGAGACTGTGTAGCATCCTTCAGGTACAATATGTTTATGTGTTGAAAATACTTACCAGATTAAGTGTTTCAAACATGAGGAACAATTAAGGTATTTTAAAGTTTTTGTTTGTTTGAGGAAAGTCTCTGGGATTCTGTCTGCTGAAAAATATGGTATTAGCTGAGTCCCAATAGCATATACCTATAATCCTTGCTACTTGGAAGACTAACATCGAAGGATCATAGTTCAAAACAAACCAATTCAGGAGATGTTTATCTTTACATAACAAGCAAAAATCCAGAAGCAGAAATGTGCCTTAAGTGGTAGAACTTGAATTGTGAGCAAAGAAGCAGAGTGAGAGCACAAGGCCGTAACTTTAAGCCACAATACTAGCACAGACGTAGATAAATTCATGGTTTAATTACATACTTACAGATATATAAATGACTATTTGACAGTGAAAACTATTTTGAAATATTAACCATCTCGAAAATATCAACAATCTCGTAAATATATCTTTCTAAATCCCCAGAGAACACTAGTACTAGGCCATTACTTAAATTTTATCATGATCACGTGATGAAGCAAAAATATAATTGTAATATCTAAATGTAGAAAAAATATAAATAAAGGAAGCTGAGGTCTTCTGGAAATAAATCACACAATGTATGTTTCTATGAATGTGAACAATACAAAAAGCTTGTTAGACTTATCCTTTTCAAGTACTGACATTTGGACTCAAGGTCTGAGTTAACCTGCTTAAAAAAATTGAGGTGGTTACCTCCTTTACTTTTTAGAAAAATATTTATTATCTTTAAGTAGATGTACGAAGAAGAGGTACTTTACAACATAGTTTGTTAATACATTGCATCTTGATCTTTGTCATCCTTTCAGCATTCTTACTTCCCTTTGGCCCAACCTTTCTCTTACTTGTGTTAATTTTGTAGCATATACAATTAATTCTTCACTGCATTACCCCACATTTCCCCTTTCATTCATTTAGCCCCTCCCCTTGGTCCTACCCTATGTACCCATTTGTTGGTCCTAGTTTTGTTAGACTTTGACCTAGTCTTTGTAGAAGATTGTACTATTTGAGCTCTCTATAGAGGATATAATACTTCAGTTAATTCATTTGTAACTATTTGCATACCACCTGTGTATACTTATAGATTTTTACTTACATTCTATCTACTACACATGAGGGAAACAATCCAACTTTGTTTTTCTGGGCCTGGCTTAGTTCACTTAATATACTTTTTCCAAGTCTATTATTATTATTATTGCTGCTGCTGTTATTATTATTGTTGATCATGGGGCTTGAACTCAGGGCCTATGCTTTCTCCCTGAGCATTTGTGCTCAAAGATAGTGCTCTTAACACTTGGAGCCACATCACCACTTCCTGTTTTCTGGTGGTTAATTGGACTGACTCTGAACAGCAATCCTCAGATCTCAATCTCCTGAGTAGTTAGGAATGCAGGTGTTAGGCACCAATGCCCATCTTTTCCAAATATTTCTGTTTCCTTATGAATGGTGCAGTGTCATCCTTTCTAACCAGTAAAATTTCATTGTGTATATACCACACTTTCTTGATCCATTCATCCATTGAGGGGCATCTGGGCTCATCCTGTACCAGATTTTGCTAGTTATTTTGGATATATAGTATCTAGCAGACTTTTCTACTCAAAATGGCTTTGCTCTGCCACTCCCTGGTCTTGGCCCCTTAAGTAGCTAGTGTTACAGGTATGAATCACTTATGCCTGCCTGGATTTCTTTTTGTACATATATTGTTTAAGATACTGGGATTTGAATTGAGAGGTTTCTACTTGCTAGGCCCTAAACACTTTAATTATGTATCCAATACCTTTTCAATCTGATTAGTTCTGAGGTAAGGTCTCACTTTTTGTCTAGGCCTTCTTGGACCACATCCTTCTAATTCTGCTTCCTCTCATAGAGTGGCAGACACATGCTCAGATTTTTTTTTTCTTGTGAGATGCAATCTCACTAACATTTTACCCAGTGTGGCTTCAAATTGTGATCCTCTAGATCTCTGCATTTTCAGTAGTTATGGTGATAGATGTGAGCCACAAGTTCCAGGCTAGTCTTCTGATACAATATTTAAATGATTTGAGTGCAGAACAAAAACTGCATTTGTTTTTTTTTTACTTCAAAACTAGTTTCATGAGTTTTGGCATATGCATGGATTAAATAATTCTTATAATTTTTGCATCTCAAAGTAATCTTACAGAAACTTGAAAGCCAGATATAGAGCCCTCACTGTGATGTCAATTCTCTTAGGATGAGGGTCTATGAACCCCATGGTGCAGGAGATGGAAATACAACTTGTTGCTTTGGTACCACACTGTGCAAATTCAAAGGGAGAGAGAAGGATATAGGGACTAGACCAGGCAGAGGATTTAAAAAGAAATAACCTATTTCTGAGAGTGAGTACAAATGTAAAAATAATAGTAATTACTGTTAAACAGGTCAGTGGCTGACAATATGCAGAGATTATTATTTCCATGGTTGTAAAAATTGAATTAGAAAGAATTTTGAGGAACAACAGTAGATGTAAGAACAAGTTTCTTTCTCTAAAATTAACTATATTAGCAACTATAAACATGAAAATTAATCATTTGTGTAATCATTGATGCAGTCACTTTACAAATCCTAAATTTATGACCATTGTACAGTATATATATAAATGAATTTGTCTTTTTCTATTTTGTCCTTTAATGGGTAGGTGGAAGTCTTTAGTTTTCTAGGATGTTAACTGAATTTGCAACATAGCTATATCTATAGCTCTTTATATACTGTTTGTTTTAAATTTAATTTTATTGTCAAAATGATGTATAGAGAAGATACAGTTAAATACATAAGATAGTGAATGCATTTCTTGTCAAGCTTGTTACACCCTCCCTCATTTTTCCCACCTTCCCTCCCCCAATCCCCCTCCCCCTGCCAAGTTGAATAGTTAATTTCCAACATACTGACATGTGAGTCAGTCACTTTTATGAGTATGGATGGGAAATTTCCAGGTATGGAAGGAAAGTTTGGGCATGTTTCATGGAAGCATATTGGGTAGCAAAAAACATCCTGTGCAATGGTAACCAAAGGTATCAATAAGTCTCAGCATTTAAAGTGATGTGGGTTGCACTGACTTGCCTGTTCTTATATTGTTTAGACAGGTTAAAGTAATGTTGTTACATAAAACTGTAAGTTCTCACAGAGTCAAGAGGCATCATTAGAATGAGTATATCAGTAAATGGTGTATAACTGGGTTAAAATTAAGAACTAATTAGGTTAGTAAATAGGTGCTTCATTCTAAAAGTCACCTAAAACTTATAGAAGAAGGGATGGAAGAAAGGAGATGAAAATAGGAAAAGAAGAGAGGAGAGCATAGAAAGGCATGGAAAGAAAGGAAAGGGAATGGAGGGAAGGAATAAAAGGGAAAACAAAGTTAAAAGGTGACCAAAAGTTAAAAGGAAAGAAAAGGATAGGCAAAGGGATAGAAATGCAGGGGCAGAAGTATTAAGAGAAGGAAGAAGCAAGTGAGGAAGGAAACAATGAAGACAGATGGCAGACAAAGAGAGGGAGGTAGGAATGAAGAGAGAGAAGGAAGGGAAAAAGGAGGAAAGGAAGGAAAGACACGAAAGGGGAAGGAAATAAGGGAGAGGGGAATGGAAAGAGAAAGGGAAGAAGGAGAGAAGAAAGTGAGGAGGGAAGGTTCATTTTATGCTTCAAAACTTAAGCATTTAACACATGAAAACACTTCAGTCAACTAAATGTACATGCTTTCTCTCTTCCTTTCCCTTCCCACTTCCTTCTTAACTTCCTGTGTTTTCCTTCCTTTCTTCTTCCCTTCCTCACTTCTTTGCTTCCCTCTCTGTCTTTCTCAGCCTTCTTTGCAAATTAGAACACTGTCTACCTTGTGGATGGAATTTGTTATCTTCTCAAAATAGATAATGAGAACAATAATAGTTCACTCCTGTGTATGTAAAATATATTTAAATACTCAGATTCCTCAGAAAAGTAAGAAATTAAGAAGTAAAGGTCAAAGATTGCATAATGAAGACAATAGAGCTAAAGTCAGCTTATTCTTCATGGTTTTCTTTTCAAATTTCATAATGCTTGCATTTAAAATGTACAGAATTTTCAAAACAATATCTCCTATGATCTCCCTAATAATGGAATTATGTGGAATCTCTATTATAAAGTTCTGAGTTTTAATTAAACTGAAACTGGAGTGCAACCCTATCAACTCAAAACATTGCACTTGCCCACATCCTATGTTCCTTTCTTCATTCACGGTGGTTATCTACTCTCAGAGCATTTGAGGGGTCGCATTGAGTTGCTTTAGTGCTTGTTATAATAGATACATTGATAATTTCTGCAGTTATTTTCCTGTTACAGTGACAAGATTTCTGGAACAAAAAAAAGTCACCATTTTCTTATAGGCAAACTTACAGTATAAACCTTTAGTTTCTCTAAATTTACCTTTAGGCCAGAAATTCCTTGCTTACTAGCTTATGGAATTGTGATAGAGAAAAACTTAAGCTCTATCTAGCTAACTAACTAATGACTAATCACTTCATTAGGACAAAGTGCATGGCTAGTCATGCCACAAGGAAAATGAAAGATACCTGTGCTTTTGCATCTCAGATGTCCTTGAGCTTTCTCAATTGGGTAAAATTACAGTCTACATTTGACTTTCACTAGAGTCCACATAGGAATTCTTTCCTGGAAGCAACATATCTTATTTTGAATAAAAGAAATAACATTTCTTTTTTTAACATTTCATTTTTGAAGTACCTTTCCTTAAAAAATGAACTAAATAAATGACAGAAAATGAAATAAAACTTTAGTGATTTTTCTACCATTGATTATGTGTATTATTAAAACCTCAAAATGATGCATATTAATTTTATAAGTCTTGTTAAGTCAAGTGTGAATTATAAAATTTGCCCAGAAAAGTGTCTTGAGGTTTTCTAGCAATGGGGTATTTGAAGATTCATTGTCAAACCTGGAAATAAGCTCAGCTGACATGAAATAAGAGATGTCTCAGTAGCTGAGATATGAAGCTTTTAGTAGGTTGTTGGATGCTTGTAAACATAGTGAGATTGTTTTATTTAAAGATATTAGCATACACATCCCAGTAGAGTTGAGTGATTATGTTAATTTGACAACATATTATTTTTTCAATATTGGACAGGACATGGAATGAGCAGGCAGCACGTACTTAGCTCGATTAAGATTTTTCTATACTGGAAGCCCTATTAGCCAATGAAAAAGCCTCCACAATCTTTTTTACAATTGGATTCATACACACACACACACACACACACACACACACACACTCACAAATCCTACATCTTTGTATTAGACAGATGTAATGTTTTTACAAGTACTCTCAACACACTCTTTATTGCAGATACTGCAATTCTAACTGAAAAAAAAAAAAGACCCAAAACTGATAAACTAGTTTTAGGTAGAAGAGGTCCCATTACCAATTGAATATTGTCTCCTGAGGATAAAGACAATAGAAATAACAGTTGTTTCAAACTGGATGCCAGTGGCCCACACCTTTAACCCTAGCAACTCAGGGAGGCTGAAATCTGGAGGATCCATATTCTAAGCTCACGTAGGAAAGAAGTCTGAATTTTTGGTCCCCCAAATAACTAGCAAATGTCAGGAGCAGAGGTGAGGGTCAAGCACACTGAGGTCAATATGAGGCCATGAATTTAAAAAGCAATACAAAATAGAAAAGTATGTGTATTTTAGAAGAAGACTCACTGTACTGTTCTCACACGTAGACGGATCCGTCAAGTGAAATGTATTTTACTGAGTTTAGACAAAAAAGTATAATTAAGTAACATAGCCCAAATTTGTTGTGTTAGTACACCAGGAAGGCCAAAATCATTATATTGTTGCTTTTGCATTAAGATAAAAATGCTAGCAATCATAGATAATGTTCTTGAAAGTATGCATGTAATTGTATAGAATTCCAAGGGATTGGTAAATGGATAGATAGGATGGATAGATGGTGTTGATAGACACATAGACCTAAATATTTTATTCCAAAGAAATTCTATTGTAATCTTGGGAAGTTTGTTACATCTAGACAGGAAAATAATAGTGGATGTCCTAGGGTGCCTATCAAGTGGGAATATGATCAGCACAGAAAGAAGCATGGTCTATGAAAATATCTAAATGTGCAGGAATTGAGAAAAGTGGGGGAATTCTTAGTGAGTATTGGTATTTGATACAAGCCAGGAAATAGAAATACCCATAGAGTGTTCAGTTACTGAATGATGAAAATTGCAAGGCAGTAATAATTGCATGAATGGAGTAGTCTTCTTTTTTAGAAAAGTTATGATGTGTTTTACAGAAAACAATGACTTCTATATTTTTTAATGAAATAAGGATTGTGTCAAAGAAACAAATCACCAGCTATGCTTCTCTAACATTTCCAACAAGAAACTTATTTCCTAAGATTGTTTTTTCTTTTAACTTACCTATTATTGCTAAATGACAGCTATAGGTGCTAATGTATCTGTGCATATAATCACAAGCAATATTAAATAAAAGGTGAAATATTCAGCAATTTCTACAAGTAGGAAAACGTGGTGTAAATCTGTGCAGAAAAATGGAATATGATGTATATTGTTCTAGCAAAGTTAATAAAACTTTAGATGCAGGTTATTTCTGGGTGGGAGAATGCTAAAATAAGACCAATTGCTTGGGATAAATGTTAAAATATGCTTGTTACTTAATACTAATACTTAGCATAGCCATAGTAAGGTATTACTTATGATTTAGTTTCAAGGGAATAAATAAACCCCCTAAAGAACTAATGACTAAAAAAATAGTAATTCAGTGTCAATCCCAAGATTGTGGAATTAGGAGTTAGATCACCATTCTGATTCTTGAATAATGTACATCCTACATCTAAAAATGAGACATTTTTTCCACATAAATAGTAAATGGAACCATGTTTTTATTATATGGAAAACATTAGGTACTTTTGAATTCAGCTTTTAACCATGACTACATGAAGTTATTTAATTTTGGAAAACACTACTTTTCTTACACCATTCCTTAAAATAGAAGGTGTTACTTTATCAGACACTGGTTTTAAGTTATTTTATTGGCCTATTTGTAGACATGAACACATCATCTTTGCAACCATTTGTGAATTTCTACTTAATATATGGTCCAGTTTCCAGTACGCTGAGCTGCTTGTCATTAATGATGGAGACATTTTTTTCTTCAAAACAACATTTCATGTTACATATTAAAACCAAAAGAGGCTATCTGCTTTAAGTATCCTAGTACATTTCTGTTTTCTGGCTGGTTTACTCTACTCGGTATTGGTACCTTTCTAATCATTGGGAAATTCTCTGCTCTCCTCTCTCCCCAGTACAACCCTCTCCTCAATTTTTATTAACAGCAACTAATTGTACAAGGAGGTTTCATTTTGACATGTCCATATATGCATAAGAAAATATTTTATTATCCTGGTAGTTGTACAGTGAAGTTACCATTCAACAAATCTGTTTATAAGTACAATACATCTTGATCAATATAGATGTCACAGGTCTTTCATCATTCTCTCCCATCTTTTCCAAGCCAACCCTCCCACATCATTTTTTTTTTAGTTTCATGGAATATGGAACTGAATGCACATATGACTGCACATATCTTGACCAAATTCACCCCTCCTTTCTCCACAGGTGCCTAATCTCAATATACCTCTGTGTTCCATTTTCGTGTTCATATATGTTAACCATATTTTCCATCATTCTTCCTCTCCATTTGTTTTCCTTTATCCCAGCCAGCATACAACTCCTCTAACTATGGTTATGTTTTCCTTGAAATAGATAACCTCTCCTCTCCATTCTTAGGTTCTCCATATCGGGACAAAATCACCATAGCAATCCTTCAGCTGCAAGAGGAAGGCAAGCTGCACATGATGAAGGAGAAATGGTGGAGAGGCAATGGTTGTCCAGAGGAGGAAAGCAAGGAGGCCAGTGCCCTGGGGGTGCAGAATATTGGCGGCATCTTCATTGTTCTGGCAGCTGGCTTGGTGCTCTCAGTTTTTGTGGCAGTGGGCGAGTTTTTATACAAATCCAAAAAAAACGCTCAGTTAGAAAAGGTAAATATTACTTTCTTGCAATTCAAAAGACTTATTTTTGTTATGATAAAACACAAATGAAATGATGCGGGGCACTATGATTATCTTTCAAACCAAGGGGAATGCTTAGACCTATGGCTTTTAGTGTCTCCTGTCATTCATCACACATTATTTTTTGTGTGAAATATGTCATATTTCACAAAAGGACTCATGATCATCCCCATGATTTAAAAAAAAATAAGTTGTAGCCATCTTCACAGTGAATGGCTATCTCTATTTCATTGAAGACTGAACAAGGAGAAACTTGGTGAACTTTATTGGAGGTAGTTTACTGGGAGGTGGGTAATTTATGAAGAAGCAAAATTCAGGAATTATTTGGAAAGAACAAAACAAACTCAACAGATACAAAAGATGTTACAAACAAGAGAGTATTAGAATATTTCATTTGACTATAATTAGTCTAGTAAATTTGCAGTTAAAAATCTTAGCTTGAATTTTAGAAATAATTATTAATTTCCCATGATGATGAATGTATGAGAAGACATTGTTTCTTTTATGCCACTTAATATTCTTAAGGAGTCTTTTATTTCCTCATTCCAGAGTCTTTATGAGAGTATGTATCACCTGCAAAATGTTGAAATTTACAATTTTCTTTGTATTTTAATACATGTAGCCATTTGTTTAAACGCTCTTGTATATGATTCTTGTAAAATTTGTGACTTGAGCTGAATTCTATATTTATAGTTCTATATTTTCCTCATTTCTATATACATACATATTTATAAGGAAAAATATAAAATTAATTTTTTTCAGAGAATATGTCACAATTTGTATATAAATCTATAACCTTAGGAGAAATTGGCATTTTAAACTTTTCTAGAACTTTACAAGTTTATGTGTATGTAAACATATATTTTTTGTTTTAATGGAAACCAAGAAGTTTAAGTCTTAATTTTAAGAGCTATATGAATGAGGTTATATTCTCTTTAATGCCTGAAAGGTTTATTAAATTTTATTGGTAAAATAAAATGTAAAAAGAATTTTAAAAATAATATCAAATAGTGTTACAAAGGAATATATTGTGCTACCATTTTTTGAAATACTTGACCTTCTACACTATGTTGGAAAACATGGTTGAAAACTATCTTCCTTGGCAATGAAAACATGAATACTGGCCCTCTTGAAATTTAATTGCAGAATTGTTTTTATTTGATTATAGTATTGACATGTATAAATAATGAAATATTTGTAAATATTTCAAAATATTTGTTATAGAAATGAATATTTTGATAACACATACTGTATATTCTTAAACATTTTTAAATTTTGAAAACTTCAGAATATCGTACAATTTATTTTCCTAGTAGACAAAGGCTGGCTGCTCATGACGAACGCTTGGAATTGTGGCTACTTACTCATTTCTTTTATAATGTCAAGATTGTCTTTGAAATTAAATTCAAAAACAAAATGAAGGAAAAATATTATCTCATCAACTACCACTTTACTACAATTTACCAATAAATGTGATATTTGCTTATTTAATGCTCAGACAAAAAATTATAGAAGATAATTGGATTTTCTAGTGGAATATCAGATCATCGATATGTAATGTTTTACTTAAGATATACCTTAATAGTAAAATAAACAACTGAAGCCTGACAATACATGGTATTCAATTGTCCTTATCTCAAGTTGTGTTGTTCATTTGGTTAATGTAGGTTGTGTCCCTAACACATTATCTTTAAGACTATTCTTTTTTAAACATAAAGAAAGGGTATGATCAGTTAATTTTGAAACTAAGTTTACCTCACTTTTATTAGATACAACCAACTTGATTGAGTTTTTCAAATACTAATTGTACCTTTTGAAGTTCTACATATCTATATGACCTTCTAGAATTACTAAAAGGAAGTTAGCATAGCTTTTTAAGCAGATACAGGTGGTTGATATTGCAGTGAAAGAATACTTGTATCAATATTAGGTATTATAGTATTCTTCTCAATGCTTTCACACAATCTCTTGATAGCTTCCCTAATAAATTCCAAAATCTCTACTTCAGCACAAGAGACCATGCAGGACCTGTTCTGTCCACTTGTACTTTCATCTTTATCTTTTCTTACTTATATTGAATTTTCCATTTCCCAAATTAAATCTTTCATTTTGGGTAGAGCAAAGTTTATCTCTTTTCCTACCTTGCAAATTATGCATTACTTCTAAATTAAATATTTAAAATGGTATTAGAAAGTGGAACTCTGGCTTAAAATGGTAGAGCACTATTCTTGGGTAAAACACTCAAGGACAGCACCCAAGCCCCAAACTGAAGCCCCATGATTCACACACACACACACACACGCACACACACACACACACACACCCCTGCATATTTCCAGAAGGATTCCATAATAAATAGAGATGATGAACATAGTGTATTTTTTACAAGAACAAATAGGGATTTAATGAACAAAATTGACCTGTCTTTTGCTCTTTTTCTCTCTCTGTTTGGCTAACTTGCTCTCATGTTGTCAATATCACTCATTGTAATCTTGTCGATGGAAAATATGCTTTTCTTATGTGAACTCATTTCCATCATTAAGCCTGGGTATCTTTGCCTTGTGAATACTATTTATATCATCATAATTTCTTAGTATATTATTAAATTCATATTTGAAATCTTTTTAGAGGTATCTTTACCATATTAAATTGTTACATTTTTTTTTCCCTTTAGTCCAAGTTCCTAGTGGTTTTTGTTGTTTTGCTTTGTTTTTCTATTTGTAGGATTTCTCTCTCTCTGTCTCTCTGTCTCTCTGTCTCTCTCTCTCCTTCCCTTCCTGCCCCCTCCCACTCTCTTTCATTGCCACGATTAGGTTTTGGCTCAATTTTCAGTATTTCATAAAAAAATTTCCTAAGCTGGAGACTTGAGCTGAGGAGCTCAGGGAAAGAGCGCAGACCCAGAGTTCAAGTCCCACAACTGAGAGAAAAAAAAAAAAAGTACATCATTTAAAAAATAAATTTCTTGAGCTGGGAAGGTGACTTAGTAGAGTGCTTGCTTAGCATGCATAAAGCCCTGGGTTCGATTCCTCAGCACCGCATAAATAAAAAAGCCAAGTGTGGTGCTGTGGCTCAAGTGGTAGAGTGCTTTTTCTTTTTATGCCCAGGACTGGCAAAAAAAAAAAAAGTTTTCCTAAGCTGGATTATTATTTTTAAAATTGAGCATGAGGTATATTTAGTTTTATTATTAATTTTATATCAGTACAAACACAAGTTTCCAATTTATATACATTTATCAAACTGTGGCTTTAACGTTTAACACCTAATATTTTAGAAATGATGAAAACTCTTATGAAATTACCCAGCAAAATTTATTTAGAATCATAGCTGCAATGAATTGTTTCATGTAATCAATTTTAAGTAAGAATGCGTTATTAAGTATTCCAGCTACAGATTACTTTATTACTTTTTCTCTTTTCTCCTTTTCTTTCTTCTTGGGCCTGTATCATTTTAATAATATTTATTATTTTTATTTTAAAAATAAAAAATATATTTATATCTAAGTATACTGCAAGGTACAATATATATCTAGTATAGTTAAGTATAAATTTTATAAAACTAACTTGATAGGTACCCAGTATGACTCAAACCTGAAATCCTAGCTACTTAGGAATCAGTGATATGTAAATCAGTTTTAAGCCATCCTGAACAGACAAATATAAGGGACTTATCTACTTTGTAGAAGCCAGAAGTGGAGGTGTGACTTAAATGGCAGAATGCCAGTTGTGAGCGAAAAAGGCAAGTAAAACCAAAAGGCACTGAGTTAAAGCCCTAGTAGCAGCACATTAATAAAATTACTGATAGGTAATATATGTCAATATTAAGACTTTCCCCAGCAATGATGCAATGATAAAATATCACAATAAAAATAATTAATACAATGAACTCTTTAGACTTTGCACCATTAAATATTAATAGGAATGTATAGTTCTTGGTAACCGCAGTCTCTCTCATATCTCCAGGTTGCTTGATAATTAAGCTTATTATGAGAATTCATTATTTCAGAAGGACAAAATAAAAATGAAATCACAAAATAAAATAGAAATTTGTGGGCCTTAGAAAAATTCAAAGTATGAAGTCTATTCTTTAAGATAAATCACAATTCTATTGTAATTTCTAAAATAATGGCTTTTATTTTTATACAAATATTAATATATCTAAGATATATTATATCTTGTTTATTCAAACTTTTGAGATAAATAGTATTTTTTTCTGAATATTTAGTGTGACCATTTAGAAAGATACAACAAAGGATTTTTCTTGTCTAGATATATGTGAAAAAAATACCAATCTACAAATGTCTTTTATACTTGATTTTCTTCTGGGCTCCCCTTTCATCCGTTGAATATATTGCTACTTAAGGTAATGAATACCAATGAGATTTAGGCACATACATTTGTTGGAAACGTCTTCCTTATTCTTTATGTATTTACAACTTAAACAAAAGCTTTGTATATAGAATTTTGTTTTCTCTGGGTAATTATTATAATATCTTGGCTTCGTAAAATAATTAGAATACTTTAATTTTTTTATAAAAATTATAACATGATTGTGGTTAATTTTCATTTAAAGTGATTTACTAATTACAGAATGTCCTAATGTAAAAGATATATTTTGTCTTTTTCTTTTTAGCAAGAGTAATAACAAACTTAGTTTGATATATTTTGCTAGGGTTACATAAATAATATTTAATTCCTTGTGTAATTGAAAATGGATATTCCTGTTCAAATTGTGTATCTTAAATAGCTTGAACATGAATTATTAAGTTTCCTCAGAAAAAGATTAAATAATAATAAAGAAAATTTTCATTCTATAAATCATATTTGTAAATTTTATTAGTATAAATAGTCAATCAAAATGTCTGAGATAAATTGTTGCCTAGACATTGAAATTTTGTATATTGAATACGTGTATTTGTTCTGAGTTTTCTCTGGGATGGTTAAAGCATGTATTATTCCAATATCTTAGTTGTAGGGTATCTTTTTAAAGACGTCCATTTTAGACTAAGTAATGCTTGCTAATTTCCATGGGTAAACCTTGTGCAAGGTAATCTCTAAGTAATGATACTTCCCAAGTCACTGATGGCTTAGAAGAGGACTTTGAAGGACATCTATGTGATTTTCATTTGTAGTTAGTGAGCAAATATATAATTTGTTTTTCAAATGTATAGAAGGAGGCTATAGATCAGAACAGTAAAACACAAAGTAAATGGTACCATTTGAGGAAGTAGAAAAGTAGAGGTTTTAGATTTAATTGGTAAGGCTGGGACATTATTTCTTTTTGGGGGGGGGCATTATTTCTTATAAACCCATATTTCAAAGCTTCTTGATTCTGCATTTCATAGAACATGTACAGTCCTCACATTTCTACTTAAAAGTTTCTTCACAGTGTTTAAATTTAATAGTAGTATTTTATTAAAAATAAATTTATTCAAGAATGCATGGTAGACAGTGTTGCACATTATCAGTAATGTTTTAACATTTACATTATTATGCCATTGATGCTTATTTTACCAGTCATAAAATATCTCCACTATCCATGTATTCTATTTAATGCAAGACATTTTAACTTCATTTTCTCTTTCAAAGGTTAAAGGTTTTGAGTTGGTTTACAGTGAAGAAAATTTAGCTGCAAGAATAAATTATTATTTATTACTTCATAGTAATAAATAAACTTTGGAAGAATGGTCAATTTTGTATCACATTTATGTCACAGTCATTGAGAACAAAACATCACTCAGTTTCTACAAATAACTTATGTAAGGGCTAAATCGATGACATTTAAAATGTACCTTTACATGTATTTTCGTAAAATATATCAAAGCAAGATGCTTCTCTTCATTTTACTCATGATCTTGCTTCCACATCATCTAGAGGATTTTCATGTCATCTGTCTCTAATAATCATATTTTATTCCTATAAAGAACAGTTTGTACCTAAAATTGTGGCTTGCCAATAACCATTTTGCTATCTAAGTTTTATAAATGACTTTAAAGATTTTAGAAATGTAATACCTCATTAAGTAGAAAACATCTCAGAGAACCACGGAAATGCTACTATCTATATTATGCAGATGAGAAGGAGTGTCTAAAGGACAGAGCTTGATATCCAAGGTCAAACAAAGAAATCCAGTCCAATACTATGTAAATCACAGAATATAAAATGGAGTTTGGATATTTAACATTTTTTTCTTGATTTTTTTCTCTCAAGTTCTATTGAAAAAATATGTAACTTAAGAATTTGGATTAAAAATTGGCTATAGGATTTGATCAATATTGTCTATATCACTATCCAATTTCTTCAGGATGAATTTATGTTCTAGCAAACATAACTCAATTTACTATGTCTGTTTAGCCTTTCCATTCCTTTTTTTAAAAGTAGTTAAATAACTAGAGCCATGAACTGAATTTATTTATTTTTTTACTTTGACTTGCATGTGGCTTTGGATCTTCAATGACTAGCTGCCAGGCTTAGCTGGCTCAACCATTTTATTTTATTTTTTAAAATTATATTTACATTATTATTAAGTGGTTGTACAAAGGAGTTCCCATTCAACAAATGCATTTATAAATTTGATGCATCTTGATCAATATCCCCCTTTTCAACATTATCCCTCATCTCTCCCCAATGAGCTTCTATTTAAGTAGTGTTTGAAGAAATAAGATATGAAGCCCTGTTATTTTAGACAATATGGATAGAATTAGATATTCTTATGTTACTTTCTATCAGCTGGCAGAGAAGGATATTTACTTCATGGCCTCACTTACATGTGGAATCTGAAAGTTTATCTCGAAGTTGAGAGTAGGATGTTTTAGTGGGGCCTGGAGGGAGGGTGCGAGAAGAAGTGATGAGGACAGACTGACCAATGTGTACTGCTCTACACTCACATAGGAGGCAAAAGCTGTGATGTGCTATTGCAGAATGGGGTAGCTACGGATACTAATAATATATTCCATGTTAGGAAAAGCTGGAAGACCACATTTGAATATTATCTGTGTAAACAGTAAATAATAAAGAAGAGATATTAGACTGGTTACAGTATCCCACATTGTATATTTATATACACATGTAGTATTCCCCTTATCAATATGTGCACTTTTCGTGTGATATATGAGCTAAGGATATTAAAATTTCAAAGTTCAGATAATCAAGATAAGTTTTTGTTCAAGTAACTTGACCTAAAAGGCAGCTGTTAAATTTACATAATCGCTATGATTCTTAAAGCCCAAATATTGCAATTACTTTATCTTATTGGAAGAGAATTTGTTTAGCATTAGTTATTTATATGTTTTGAAAAAAAGCAATCGTATGACTATCAGCAACAGTGTGATTATTAGCATGGCTTTTTAAAGTGTATTTTATTATTGTACAAACTAAAATGGTGGTAGCATTTGTCAGACCTCACATATTGGCTTTTGTAGTTAAAATAGAGCAAATGTAGTTATATCCATTTTTCTCTGTCTCATTGTATTTGTAAATGCATTATGAAAATACTGAGTAACTTTCCTTCAAGTTCGAATTTTCTTTATTTTTTATAATATTTGCTTATGCTTATCATCATAAAATAATAAAGCCTACCCATTTATTTTGCTGAGAATGATAACCAAACTTCTCCTGTGTGCTTTGTACCTTAGTATGTGAAAAAATTAAATTTTGCAAGAACAGAATCCCGGTGAAAAAAGCTTATCTGAGACTGGGATTAAAGTAGATTTGAGTAAGGAAATGGTTGTAGGGTGGGAGTTAAGAAAACCGACAGTGTTCCTGTTCCAGCTCTGATACCAATTATATGCCTAACCTTTGCTACATAACTTGACTTGTTAAGTTTTAGTTGCTTTTGCTGTAAAATTGCAGTGATTAAGCAACAGGATCACTTAAAAAAAACCCTTTCTACTTATAAAGTTTTTCCTGACTGCTGAAGGCTTATGTGAATAGCATAACATTTTCAGAATCATAGCTAGAATAAAACTGAATGACCTGATCAAAGTTGCCACATATTTTTGAACATGAGTATTTTAACCAGCCATTTTTCTTTTTGTTGTTGTTTTTGTTAATTGTGGTGCTTGAACTCATGGCCTGCTCACTGTCTCTGAGCTCTTTTGGTTAAGGCTAGTGATCTACCTTTGAGCCACAGCAGCACTTCCAGTATTCTGGTGGTTAATGGGAGATGAGAGGCTCAGGGATTTTCCTGCCTGGGTTGGGCACACACTTGTCAAAAACTCAGATCTCAGCCTCTTGAGTAGCTAGGATTACAAGAATGAGCCACCAGCACCTGGCTAACCAGGCATTTTTCATATCTCATTGCTTCAGTGTGTGTGTGTGTGTATGTGTGTGTGTGTGTGTGTGTGTGTGTGTGTGTGTGTGTGTGTGTGTGTCCCCTGTAGCCTTAGATCAGTTCTGATTTCTGCTCTATGGCAGTAGTTGTTTGATATTGTTTAAAAGGTTGCCAATTAAAGGAATTTAAATCAAAAAAATTCAACACATTACATGGAATGTTTGTTTTCCTTATTTAATATAACCATTACTTCCATAAATATTTGTTATTGTATCTTATCCATGTTTTATTCCATTTTATCTAGTGTAGTTATTATTTAATGAGAACTAACCTCCAATTAATTGCAATTACTATTTTCACTTGCCCTGAACTCATCTGATTCATGATTCTTGGCTACTAAAGTCAGGATGTAACTTAAGGTGTTAAAGAATGGGCTGCCTATCTGTATTCCTAGTTGGCTAAGAAGCTGTTTAAAAGATAAGTACAAAAATGCAGCACATTTTTTGATATGTGCTGATGAATATTAGAACACTTATCAACAGTGTAGGATAGAAGAGTAGCTCAACATCATTTCCATAGAGATTCAGTAAGAACCACATACAAAAATTATTGGGAATTATTCTGGGTGAGAACTGGAGTACTGTTTAGTTAACTTTATAGCATAGCAAGACACATGGCAGATACCTTCATCCATAAAAACACAAATGTATCAGTATACATTTAATAGTAATGTATTTTATGGCTTTAGTGACATTTATTCAACATAGATATGTACTTAAGATTTTGAACAAAGCATTGATTACTTTTTCATCCACTGCTGGTTTAAAAAATAAAGTTGAATTATGTCAATTTCATGGTGAAGCATGTTTCCAACTCAATTTCCAATATTTAATATCTCTGTGCTTCTCCAAATACATCATATATGTATATAAATGCACCTGAAAATTAGGATGTTAAATTATTAACAATTAATGCTTCTGTAATATCTACAATGACATTTATGAAAATATTTACCTGAGAACTGTATATGTGTTTTCTTAAACTCTATATGCCAAAGAGATATTTTTTAAGCAATGTAATTATTATAAAATTCTTTCTTTTAAGAGTTCCATGCTATTTCAAGAATTAGAGATGCATTAATACTGGTTGCTTCATTCACTATTGCAAAATATGAAGAGTTTTACTTATTTAATGCAATTATATATGCTAACAGCTCAAAGATGTAAATTTTCATTTTCAGGAATCTTCTATTTGGTTAGTGCCACCATACCATCCAGACACTGTTTAGTAAACTTTTGAAAGTTACTAAAAGAGGTTTTTAATAATGGTTAGTATCCTTGTGGCTTTCTTTTTTCTTTCTGTAGTTTGTTAACTGAATGTGGAAAACCATTTTTACTGTTGTTTCTATTCTTAGCACTACAATTCTTTATTTGAGGACACTGTGTACACTATCTATTTCTACCCCATCGGTATTTTTTTAAAAATAGATTTTACCTTCCCCACTATCTCCTACCCTTCTTCCCTTTCTCCTTTCTTTCTTTTCCTTCCCCCACTCTTCTACTGCCTGCTTGCCTCCTTCCTTCTTTCCTTCCTCCCTCTCTCCTTCCCTTCTCTCTATTGCCTTTCTTTGCCTCTCTCTTTCTCTTTATTTTCTGTCCTTCCTCCTTTCTTTCCTTACACGTCCCTCCTCTCTCCCTCCCCCTTCCTTCTTCTCCTTCTTCCTTCTACCCCTATTTCTTCATGATAACCTGGGAAAGTCCTGTCAAGTTCACATGAACATTTTAAAGACTTATTTCTATACAACAATAAAATACTTGAAGTTTCCAAATATTACCTGAAGTGTGCAAAACAATGTCTTTTGTGAATTACACCAAGTTAGAACTTTAAAGATGATAGTAAAATTTGACAACATACACTAAGAGTAAGGACTCCAACACAACCCTACGGGTTTTCAACTGGAGATACACTAACAAATCAAGATAAAGATAAAGATAAAGATAGGTAATTTATATTTATATTTTAGAGCCTTAACAGAAGGAGAGAAAGAAGGTGGCGGTGGGGGGGGGGAGGGGAGTATAAGGAGAGTGCTTGCCTTAGTAAAAGAGTAAGTAATATTTTATTATATCTTTAAATCCATTAAATTTTCCTGTCAATTCTAAATTCTCACTCAAATCTAATGGTCATCAAAGTTTTATGTTCAAATTGAATTATTCTCTAAATAACAAATATCTCACTGTGTAATTTTCTTAATAACTTAAAACTATCAGCTTATATTACATGATAAATAAAAAGTACTGCAAGAATTTAGATTATTCAGATAGAAAGTTAAGCAAATTATATTTTGACATTATGCAAATAGGATTACTGATTTGATTAATTGACCTTGACTATAATTTTCATGTAAATGCTTATAAAATAGGAAAAGTCTAAAATCGTAAAGGATTATTAGCTTTTAATTTAAGATAATTTCTAACTTGTAAATATAATTACTTTAAGAATTAAAAATTATAAAATATCAAAGTGTTCTGGGCTTTGGAGAAGGTTCCTCACATTTTAGCATTACAAATTTTATATTTTATATAGTTTCTGAAATATATATGGTTTTATATTCTGAAATAATGCCAGGTACTAAACATTGAATATTCTCAATTTACCAGAAATAAATTGTAATTTCATAGCTGGGTATTTCTGTACATTTATAGGATTTTTTCTTAAGAAAATCCATTCTGTAAAAAAAGAAATAATGTTCTGAAACTAACATCAAATGTTTGAAAGTTCAAATTACCAAGCAAGTATGTTGGGAATTTGAAGGAATTTGTTCAGATTAATGTAAGTTATTGTTGCAACAATATAAGATCATTCACATCCTTTAACATTTTATGATGTCAGTGGAACCAATTTCTCACCATGTTGTATTATCTAACCAATTTTCCGTTAAATGTTTCAACAGAAAGCCAAGACTAAGTTACCTCAAGACTATGTATTCCTCCCCCTTTTGGAGTCAGATTTTTCCATTTCTACCGTGTTGTCTTCATCATCATCTTCATCATCATTATCATCATGTTCTTAATAAATTCATCTAATAGTAGGTATTAAGCAACAAGAAACAGTGTGACCATATTCTGACCACCAAATGACATATAGACACTTCAATTTAAGTACATCTCATAAATATTAGTAGAGTACTATTTCAAAGAATAAATAATGCATAGCAGGGATTCTATAGTTAATGGGCAATTCATAAGCAGCATTTAATCACTCATTACAATTTCTAATAAAGTAATGTTTTCGTTAATTCAATGTTATTAAACAAGCACTGAAGTTTTGCACTATACTTTGCTAAGCTTTTAAATGTGAAAAAAAGAATCCCTTTCAGCAATAGGAATTAGAAACATGAGTTAATAAGAATATGAATAGCAGGATTAATTGTAGCTATTACTAACTTTATCAGTCATTAAAGAGCACATGTATGCATGAAATAGTGTCATGAAAACTTCAGGTTTTTTCTTTACAACTTAGTGACAGACTGTTACATAGAAAACCTGGAAGCCATCAAGAAATACATGATGATGAGTGAAAAATATTGAGAGCATGAAACTAAACTGAGTGAGAATAATGAGCCCAGGGTAACGGCTTTCTAAATAAGGTAAAACTTGAGTCATATGCTGAGGTAAGGGATACAGTTGGAGCTATGTGCAGGATAAAAGAACTCATCTGGGTTTCAGAGCAAGGAGAAGCAAAAGTGAAAAGCAGTGTGTCCAAGCAGAGAAGGCTGTGTGAGAGAAAGGAAAGAAAGAGAGCCTGGAAGGAAGAGGAATAGAAGGGTGAATCACAATTCAAAATGGGAACTAGATAACAGGAGATGTGGATTTGGACTGTTTCATACAGAGGAAACCACTATTAATTTTTCACATTGAAAGACAGATTATCCTGGTAACAGTGTAACCTTGCAGATAAAACACAATAGGCAGAGTTAGGAGGCACACCAAGCAAGTTGTTTAAAGTACCTACGTAAAACAAAACAAAACAATCAAGCAAAAAAAAAAAAAAAAAAAAAAAAAAAGGAGCAGGGTATCTGTGACTCATGCTTATAATCCTAATTAGTAGGCTAAGAAGTGAGGATTGTGGTTTGAAGCCAGCCCAGCCAGGAAAGTCCATGAAACTCTTATCTCCAAGAAACTCATAAAAGTTGGAAGTGGTGCAGGAGCTCAAGCAGTAGAGCGTACTCCTTGAGCAAAGGAAGCAGAGACAGCACCCAGGCACTGAGTTCAAGTCCAAGGAATTGGAGGGAAAAAAAAAGATGTGGTCATAAATATAAAGGTCCCAGAGCAGTGCCAAAATCACGAACCTAGTGTCAGGATGTTGTGTTGGATTTGCAGGTATGAACTGCAAAATGTTGTTTACCTTCTTTCTGAATTAATCTTTGCCTGACACATGCAATTTTAATTAATTCACAATATTGTTATGAATGCCTCAAAGAACCTTGCATTCTAAATATACTTAACACTTCAGTTTTATGTATTTATATATCTACCTAGATAAATATAGATGTATATATGCCATTAAACTTTTTATTTTATATGAATTCAGAATCAGTATAAAGAATAAAGTAGTAACACATAAAGCAACCAATATGTCTTCCCATGATGATTTGATTAGATTTACTTCATCATGTTCTCAAAGCACTTTTTTAGAGTTGTGTAAATTTCTCATTCATGTACACTTGTTTAATCATTTACATCTTTAGTCCTTGTGCAAAAGACCCTAATTTAAGGATTTGCCATGCAAGTTTCAACTGTAATTTGTAGTTGGTTCATGAATATGATTGATGAGTAACTAACCCACATGTATCTTAACCACAAGTAGGAAGAGAGACTAATTTTTTTCTGTATATTATGATCCTGCAATATGAATTAAAAGGAGCCCAAGCCCAAGGTATACAAAAGTTAGACAGGAATGTATTGCAAAATAAATGATTATATAGATATATGTAAAATATATAATCATTTACTTTTCCAATGAGATAAATTCTACCTCTCAAATTGATAATCAAGACTAAGATACTATTTGTTCATAGATGTTTATAATGTGTTAATTTGCCCTATTGTTATTAAATCATGTTTGTTTCTAATCATCATCCATGTTTTATAGGAATAATCAGAAAATATATAATTAACTACTAGATAGTATTATTTTATATTTTTATGTCTGTGTGAGTGCTGTTTTCATTGTTTTGAAATGTGCAATGGAAAAAAAATCCAAGTTTAGAGAAAATTTGCCTATCTCATCCTAAGAATTGGAAAGCAGTACATTTATTTCAACAGTGGATTTCTGGTACAGATATGGATATATTTGCATTTGTCCTACACGAATCAATTTGACATAGTATCATCAGAAAAAAATATAATCCAATATGAGTATATATGAATTACATCCTTACGACCTGAGAGGTTTTGTTTTGTTTTTCTTTTCAAGTGAAAATTTTCTTTAAACTAGACCACTTAGTTGGCATTGTATCAACTATCATGTGTTCTGTATTCAAAAATGTAACCATTTGTGATAACCTATATAATGAGTTTTACCACACCTTCAAGGCTACAATGTTGGCAAGTCTGTTTGTTGAGCATGGTTTTGACCCTGCTCGGGGGCATTTACAGTAGCTCTGTTTTGTAATGTTCCATTTTTCTGTGTTCCTCTGTAGAAGTCCTTCTGTAGTGCTATGGTAGAAGAGCTGAGGATATCTCTGAAGTGTCAGCGTCGGCTAAAACACAAGCCACAGGCCCCGGTTATTGTGAAAACAGAAGAAGTTATCAACATGCACACATTTAACGACAGAAGGCTGCCAGGTAAAGAAACCATGGCATGAAGCTGGGAGGCCAAACACCCAAGCACAAACTGTCGTCTTTTTTTTTTTTCCAAACAATTTAGCGAGAATGTTTCCTGTGGAAATATGCAACCTGTGCAAAATAAAAATGAGTTACCTCATGCCGCTGTGTCTATGAACTAGAGACTCTGTGATCTGAACAGTTGCAATGATCAGACTTGATTTACAAGCATCCTGGATCAACTAAGTTAACACGGGGTTACACTGTTTATCATGGGTTCCTCCCTTCTTCTGAGTGAATGTTACACACGCATTTTTTGTGGCTGGTTTCAAATGCAGTCCAGTGAGAAATTGCAGGTTCCTTCTGAAGCCCAACTGTTGAGAGGAGATGGAATATCAATACCTAATGGGGTAACAAGTAAGAGTCTTTTAAGCAAATCATAAGTACTGGGAATCAGCAAGAATCCTAGTGATACAAGAAACAGTACAGTCTACTGAACACTCGAATAATAGAGGTGATCATATTACTAGCCCCACCCCCACACAGTATAATTATCATCTGAATAGGCAATATGTGTTTATAGGATATGAAAAGTATGTAATGCAAAACACATCTGAATTCCATGACAAGTGGAATATAAAGCCAATCTTCATCCATTCTTTTTCTTCCTTTTTTCTTTTCCCCCTTAATAGCCTGTGTCAATGATTGAGATAGAAATTAACCAAGGCAATAATGTTTTCTTTCTTCAATTTATCAAGGCAGGTGTTTTCATGTGCAACTCTACCAGATTCCTACCTATTTCCCGGATACCCTTCCTTTACCCCACAGTAGAAATTTAACACAAAAGAAGAAAGACAAAAATAAAAGCAACAGTTGTTTCACTGATGCTGTATTAAGGAGATGGTGTTTTTGAAATCCCATATTGTAAAAGAGGGTTCAGTCCTGATGGCTATGTGAAAGACTGAAGCTTTTGTTCTAATATTCAGATGTCAATCCAAACCTTCTAATCTGCTATACATGAGCTTGACAGAGTCTGGGCAGATCTTGGTGAAAAGAGAAAGGAAACTTGCCATCTACAGAAAAGTCTGTGCCAAGAACTTTGAAGTGGACTGCGTTGAATTGGTACAGTCACAACGTTAAATGAACAAAATTCTTGAGCAGTTTTTTTTTCAAAAAAATGTTCAGGTTTATTTGTGGAAATGCAAGATTTCTATGAAAATAGTTTTTGTATGGAAATTTTTGTAATACTTTTTATCAACAAAATAAGAACCTGTGTTCCTGTCCGGGGTGTTGCTGTCAAGCATGAATGGTAGTGCGTGTGCACCACCAACGTTTGGTGAAAACTATTTTTATCAAGAAAAAAAAAAGGAATCATAGAAGAGAAATATTTTCAAGTTAGATAATATAAAAGCTAGGTGCACTACCACCACTGCTTACCACGCCACACCCCAGGTTTCCATGAGGCTGACAACATGCTGTAATGAACAATTGTGTGTAAAACGGTTAAAAAAAAAAAAGACACAGACCTCTTGACAACATTGTGATAACAGTTGAGTGCACACAGTTTGCTGTTTGAATCCAATGCACAAAATTTAAAAAAAAATCATTAAAATTATGTCCATTTTACTTTCAGCCTTGCCTTGGGTTTTTCTCTTGCATGTGTTAATGATTGCTTCTTCTCTTTGCCTTCGGGAAAATATGTAACCTGATGTCTCCTGAGTCATTCAACCTTACAGGCCAGGGCTGAATTACCTGCAGAAAAGAAGATTCAAAATAAATATTTGGATAGATAGATAGAAACATGATAGATTAGATAGATAGATAGATAGATAGATAGATAGATAGATAGATAGATAGATAGAGTGATAAATAGAGTGACAGAGTGATAGAGTGATAGAGGGATAGAGGGATAGAGTGATACTTAGAAAAAGGTAAACCTGGACTGGGATATACAAAGGTAGCTGAAATGAGAAAGGAATTTATAAGAGGTAGCTGAAATGAGAAAGGAAAGGCATTGAAAAAATAGCATTCTAAAATTTCATTGATAATCTAACTTATTCATTGAGAGGTTGTTGGTAATGTTCACTCATATATTTGATGTTCAACTTGTACTCTAAGAATTATTTGCAAGTGAATTATTCAGTTTAGTCAGTCAAAGGAAAAGGAGGATTTAGAATCAATATTAAGAAACAATGATGGCATTTAGATGTCAACATACTACAGGAAACTCTTTTTCTCACCAATTTATTTTAAATTTGTGATCAAAGAAAGGACAAATCCTTTGAAATATTTATTTGAACTCTAATTATTCATAATCAGATTTTATTATAGATAAAAATAAGACACTCAAATCCTTTCAAAATATTTAACATATTACAGTAATAATTTTGCTCCAAGTTACAATTTTTAAGGATTTCACAAATTGTTGCCTAAAATATACAACTCTCACAACCATAATCCTAGCTACTCAGAAGGATGAGATCCGAGGATGGCACTTTCCAGCTAGCCTGGGCAGGAAAGTCCTTGAGACTTTTATCTCCAATTTAAAAACCTTGAAGTAGAGACATGACTCAACCTGGAGGGGGAAAAAAAGAAAGAAAGCAAACACCTAGAGCAGGAAGCCAGATGTTCAATCCATAGTACTGGGGCTGAAGAAAGAAGAGGAAGGTCCTTTAATGAAAATCAAGGAATAGATAACATATAGTTAACAAATTTATTTAGGTTTTAAATAATGATAATTCTTTTAGCATTCAAATTTTATTTTAAACTACTTTTAGGTTTCAATTCTTTATTATTTTTAAATTCATAAGTAGTAGGCAGAAAAATGTGCCCTCACTGATAAGAAGTCAGAAAATAATGATTTATTTTTCTAGAAATGTAGATAATTACTTTTCTACCTTAATTAATTTTGAAAAAAAATCTTCTGTATTGTCATTCTGAAGGTAATGTAGAAAAGATAATGTGTATAATATTGTTTTTTTAAAAGCAAATTCCAGAAAGACATCCACAATTTTTCAGAAATAAGTATTTATCTATCCATTAGGTGACTATGCATATATGAAAGGCTAAGCTTAATTATAAAGAAATCTGAGTTACTTTGAACAATGAAAGAAATTTAATTAATATACTAGAGTAACCATATTTCTCAAAGTAATATTCAAATTGTGAAATGAAGAAGAAAATTTGTTTTTCTAGCCAATAATTGAACCTGTGACTTGAAGTAATCAGTGGAGGCACATACATATCAATTACACAACCATGACCCAGATGAAAGGTTCAATTCTAAAACTGGTTTTATTCTACCTTCATAATTACTTGTTTGTTCTGCTAGAGATAGAATTCTATGGTGAAAATCACTTTCTGTTTGCTTCTGCCTTCCTCTTGCAAATTGGCTTTACTAAAGTAAGCTATTAATGAATATCTGGAAATATGCTTTATTTGCTTCTAAATATCTGTTGAGATTTTCTTTTCTCTTCTTGTTCTGTGTGTGTATGTGTGTGTGTGCACGTGTGTGTGCGCAAGCGTACACCTGCATGTGTACGCATGAACGTGCACCAGTCCTTGGCTTGAACTCAGGCTTGGGTGCTATTCTGAGCTTCTGTTCAAGACTAGTACTCTACCACTTGAGTCACAACTCCACTGCTGTCAGTAGTTAATTGGAGATAAGAATTCTTGACATTTCCTGCCTCTACTCACTCCTAGTAGCGATCCTCAGATCTCAGACTCCTACACGAGTGAGCCATTGGTACCTGGCTCCTTGTTCTTGATTTAAAAAAAAATTGTTTCCGTTCTGCAACTTTTATGGTAGAATTGGGAGAAAATTAGATAAATACCTTTAATCTTTCACTCTGACCTGAAATTAAAAATCCTTTCTTTGAAAAAGAAATAGTATGCTGTTATTTAATGTAGGAAACAAATATAAAATGTTACTGGTCTAATTTGAATAGAGTTAAATAGTAGTGATATCCTGTTTACACTTGAAAAGAATATATTACACTAATATGTTATTCCTAGAAAAAATTCCAAGTCTAACATAAAAAGAAATATCTACAATAAATATGAATATGAATGTCATAAAATTATTCAGCAAAATGGAGCCCAAGAACATTTGTGAAACGAGGAATACTTCTATTTTAGTAACTGTCAAGCAATGTTAAATTTGGAAGCATTGTAATTTATACCCTCAGGGCTGAGATCTAATTCAAAACACTGTAATATCTTTTTTTTTATAAAGCTCAAGAAACATGTGTTACAATGTAGATAAGGAATACATTGTTATTGAAATATTAGGCCATAAGATTTATCTTTAATATATGGCTTTACATAATATCTTGTCTTTACATTTATTATGAACATAAATTGAAAGAGATTGTGAAAAACTTTATCTATGCCTGTTTACCAAGGATAATTACTGTTTTACTACTTTTCAACTGGTGATTTCTATAATATCATACTTCCAAAAATTATACTACTCTGAGTTGCCAATATAGTTAACCTTGAGGTTAATTTGTAGTATTTAATATCTAATCAAATATCATTAACCCATTGGAAATTTAAATTCCTCTCACCCTAATCAAAACTTTTCAGTTTAAGGGGTCAACAAAAAAGAAACACTAAGCTGTTGTTTTCCCTAAAACAATTAAAATTGTTTGTAACATTTACCCACGTTTCAGTTTGAGGTCTTTTGGGGTTCAAGTTGCCTCCTATGGCTGCAGGCCACATAACCATTTTCTACCGGAAGGAAACTACAGGAAAGAAAACAAGCCCTGGTCTTATGAAGATGTCTCACACATATTAATTCCCCTGGTCAGAAATCAGTCACACACTCACCTAGTTGAATGTTGTGAGGGATAGGTATACATTAATTCAGACAGCAATGTACCTGCTACAAGTCATTAGTTATAAGTAAGTAAAAAGTAAAGCAAGGAAATGTTATAAGTAGGTAAATACTTACCCAGAAACAAGTTGTAATGTCTGTAATATCTGAAACATCTGCTCATTCCAGCTTTCCCAGATCTGCTTTGTTACATCGATGCCTCCCTTTGCTCAATTTCACTAAAATATCCGACCAAATGTGACTAGCAGATTCTTTCATATTTTTATGTTTTCCCATAACTTCTTCCATAGTGGAAATTTCAGTTCTTTCTTTCCATATGGCTATTTCTCTGGGAATTTAATAGAAGAGATGGAAGTTGGTACTATCTTTGTCTACATCTTTCATTAGTTCCTCATAAACATGTACCTTACATTATTACTTTGATCCTGATGGCAATGTTTTCCTATTTTCAAAACCGACTCACTGTTTAAATTAGTAGTGTAATTGTAGACAAGGAAGGTAATCTTATACTATGGTCCTCCTACAATTCTATCTTGTCAATTTTTATTTTTAAGTTTTATTTATCTCTGGTATCCAATAACATGGTGTTCTTAATTTGTGTTTTGCTGTCAAAATGCTCTGTTATTTCCCTATGTCCTATAGCCGCATGTATTTTATTGTCTGTGAAATGTCTATCTCATCCATTTTTTAAAAAAATATTAACTACATTTTAATGGTCTCTAGGATTCTAAACATGAATGATTATATCTAACCTGTTATTTAACTTTTATTTTGTGTCTTTTTACAATGTCTTAATAACTTTCACTTTCTTTGAAGTATACTTTGATGACATACATTTAATCATTTTAATATTGTCATTATATTAGGCTATTAAATTGGGGGGGCACTATTAGCACTTAGCTTAAGAAATATTGCCTTTGGTGATAACAGATTTATATTTATCTATATGCTTTTTTAAAATGTTTTAAATTGTATTGTATGGCAAGAAAATGGACACGCCACGTTTTGAGAGGTGGAATCAGTCTTCATTTGAGCACCAGTGACTTACAGAGGGTCTCCTGTATCAAAGATCTGCAGCCTCACAAATACTCAACACCATCAGAAAACTGAGCCATGAGAGCTGGAGAGAAAAGAAAAGGCAGAAAAACAATACCAACAAACCATATCAGCTCCAATGGAGAGCTGCAGTGGGACACCATGATAACTGCAGAAGAGACAGGAGACAAGAGACAGGACAAGAATATGGAGATATATGGCATGGTGAAATGGTGCCTGAGCTGGTGTAGGCCTAAGTAGTTCTCAGGGGGCAGGGTTAAAGGGAGCTTGAGAGTTTGTGATCCAAGACTGGCATGTACAGTAATCTAATGTTCAAGTCCCTACCCCTGCCTCTAGCAAATCAGCCATGCCCATCATCTGTGAAGTGGTACTTCCCTGCCTCCACCATGAAGACAAGATGGCATCACTTAAACCCAACACACCATCATTTGCCATGTGGCCAACATGGCATTGGTTAGATTCATCAACTCTTCTTCAGTATTCCATCATTTCAGTTTTCACTAGTTTCTTTTTATCGTAATCATCAGCGATCCCTTGGACAGTAGTAAGGGTCTTCCTGCCATTTCTCTGTTGAATTCTTATATGCATATAATCCTCAGTGCCAGCAGGAAGCAGGTAAATGCCTGATTTCAGTTTTAATTAAGTTAATTCATTTAGTTTCCCTCCAGATATAATAATTTCTTCTTGCTTATTAATTGAACAATATCTCCTTAATATCAGCTCCTGGTGAGATGCTCCACCTGAAAAATTGATATTTCATATACACACTTTTCTGGGCTTTATATTAAATTCTTTTTTGTTACTTCTTCTTTCACTATACTAATGCTTTACTATCTCGATTTCTGTGGCATTTAATATCTTGTTTCTGGCATGGAAAAATCCTCTTTCCCATTCATTATCTTCAGAAACAGATTCATGTAAACATGCACACTAAATATTGGGGTTTTAAATGAAATGAAATAAAATCTTTAGAGATATTTTCATTTGTTTGATATTATTATCATATTCATAAGTAGTGGTGTATTCTTTATGACACCATTTTCTACAGAATTCCCACACATTTGTTTAATTTGTCCATAGATTTTAAGTTGTAGCTAGTAGAGATTTGTATTTTTCATTGCTTTTGGTTGTTTGTTATTTAAATGAGTACAATAATTTATATATACACTTTTATACTTTATGTACTAAGACATCTTATTAAATTCTCTTTTACTTGTACATGCTTGTCTCTAGATAATTATTTCCATGTAAGCAGTAATTATGTGCAAATAACCTTTTTCCTTTTTTGATTTTTTTTTTCTTGTCAACCCTAGGGCTTGAACTCAAGGCCTGAGCACTGAGCTTCTTTTTCTCAAGGCCACAGGACCACTTTTGGCTTTTTCTGTTTATGTGGTACTTAGGAATAGAATCCAGGGCTTCATGCAAGCTAGCCAAGCACTCCAAGACTAAGCCACATTGCCAGCCCTCCCATTCTTTATGGTTGTAACTATTCTTTTCCTTTTTGGGTTATCTGTCTCTGTCTCTCCTCTCTCTCTCTCTCTCTCTCTCTCTCTCTCTCTCTCTCTCTCTCTCTCTCTCTCTCTCTCTCATGCTTTCTCTCTCTTGCTCTCTCTCTCTTTCTTTCTCTCTCTCTCTCTCCCTCCACTATACTGGTGAATATTATAAGTTGTAGCCTACTTCCTTGTCTTCTCCTGACATTAACAATATTGTTGAAGACCAGTGGCTCTCTGCATTTTGCTCAAGCTTCGGACATCACTTCTTACAGCATCATCTCAACCTTACTGTTTTTCTTTCCTCTCATGACTTGGTTATAATTATTGCTCTAGCATGTTAGTCGTCATAATTTCTGATATATGTGTGTGTGTGTGTGTGTGTGTGTGTGTGAGTGAGTGAGAGAATATTTAATATTTATTTTATCTTGTGTTTTAGATCTTGGCGTCTTTATTATTGACTTTATATGAATCTATTTATATTTTTATCAAGAGTTACATATTTCCTGGACTTGCTACTTGCTTAATGGCATTGAATGGTTTCATATTTAGCTATAAATACCACTAGAATCTTACTTATTTAATGTTTTGGGTACTGCCTATGTTTAATGGATGGTGATGTCTTTCATGGGCATATATGATAGAGAAAGAAAAATCAAGACAACTTTAGTCAAACTGGACATAGTTTTAAGATTAGAACACTCTGAACTTGAGATTGAGAGGCAATTGTGAATTTGAGATAATGAGAGGTAATGAGATCAGTGGTTGTTTTCCTAAACATAATTAGGAGAGTCAGATTGACAATCAAACCAACCAAACTAGATGGAAATGAAAGAGGTAAGGTACATGTAATACTTTTAACAGTCACTCAAGTTCAACTTGGAAGACAAAATATCATTCTTTAGTGTTGCAGCATGTAATAGTGTCACCAGCCACATACAACTATTTATGCTTAAGTTTGAAACTGTTGCAGTCAAACAAAACTATATTTTCTTTTCACTAATTACATCAACCACAATTCAATGCTTACAGGTCCTATGTGGCTGGTACCTACTTTAGTGCACATTACGGATCTTGAGCATTTCTATTATTAAAGGGTTGTGGTGGATAAGGCTGTCTTTTATTTTAAATCAATGATAAAGTGCAACTGATGTTGATAAACTTTGTAAAGCAATTAATGTTTCCATAAACACAATACACATATTTAAAAGATACAAATTCCAAAAGACATTTCTACTCAAGTCAATGATTCTGTTTTTGTATTTACTATTATTATTATTATCTTTAAGTAGTTATATAAAGGAGTTGCCATTTCACAATGGAGTTTATGAATGCAATATATCTTGATCATTGTTACCCCTTTCAACATTCACACCCTTACCTCCTCTACCTATTTCTTCCCTCACTCTTCCAACTTTATTAGATATATGTTAAGGTTTTTTTTTCCAGTGTATTATACTACTTCTTCTTAAATATTCCTAATACAGAAAGTTTTTGGCTTTGAAAAGTTATGTGTCATCCTTGTATCTCAATCTCTCTAAAAATCCAAACTTAATCATTTTTCTCCTTTTTGTTAATGGATTCATTCCTTCATTTCCCAATTCAAAAATATTTGACTTGATGGAATAAATAATTATTTCACACTAAGTATAAGAGAGAAATACAAAAATAACACAGTCCTAAAATGTAGAGATTCACACAGGAAAGTCATTCCAATACGTTAGATTATGCCATTCATATTATACTTGAGACAGTTCTGGATGAGCCTGGCTTCTGACTGTTTCCAGATAGGACCTTATTATCTATAACGGGATAGATCTGGAGTTTATAGTTCTCCTGCCTCCGCTTTCTGAATTACAGTTCTGTGCCATTTTGCTTAATCTGGCTAATTACAAGGATGATTCTCTCACAAGTTCTTAGAATTGTTTAAGTAAGATGAGCCCAAAGACTAGGTAGTAAGTTCCTGTATGATTTCTAAAGTGAAGCACCAGTGGAGATTTATAGAAAGACAATATATTCAAATTTTCTTTGGAGGAAATGATTATAATTTAATGGTAATTGAGTACAGGAGTGATGGAGAATAAAGTGTAGTTCTTACAAGGATGTGGAATCCTCACCATGTGTCTTATACATTGTTACTGAAATCATCTTTAATCTTTATCTTCATTTTCCAAACAATTTTATCTTTTTTTTGTTGTTTGCTTGTATCTCCTGCTCCCTGAATTAGAGGAGTTGATTTTTAAAGTTGGCTCATATTTTTCACCTTTGTTTCCATATTCATATTTTTGTTATTTTTTAGTAAAATGTAATAGCAGACATTTAGCATTTCCTTCTTTACTTCCTGCTCGCTGCTTCCTTCCTTCCTTCCTTCCTTCCTTCCTTCCTTCCTTCCTTCCTTCTCTCCTTTCTTTCTCCCTCCCTCCCTCCCTCCCTCCCTCCCTCCTTCCCTTCCTTCCTTCCTTCCTTCCTTCCTTCCTTCCTTCCTTCCTTCCTTCCTTCCTTCCTTCCCTCCTTTCTCTCTCTCTCCTTCTTTCTGTCTTCTTCCTCTTTTCTCTCCTTCTCCCTCCATCCTTCCTCACTATCTCCCTTCCTGTCTTTCTCTAACCTTAATGTCCCTCCAAACCATCATGAACCTCATGATGTCACATTTTCCTAACATGTGAATGTTACCATATCAATCTGCTTAATATTTCAACAGCTCTACATTCATTTAACACTAAACAATTTATGGATTGGCCCTGTTGATATTATTCAATGTAATTCCACATTTTTAATGTGCGATGTTTATTGTGATTTTTGTGTCATATTATTTCACTTTTACAAAAAGCCATAGAGACTATATTTATATTTGTATTGTTTAAAGTAAAAGCCATAAAAATATTCAAATTGCAAGATTATCAAGATAATAAATATTAGCAACCTACAAATGCAAAATTATCAAAAATAAGAGTATGGTATAAATAAAATTTCTATGTTAATTATTACTGTGATCATAGTATTACAAGTACAAATTGTCTGAAAGTATATGCTATCTTGCTTACTTGCCAAGAATATTCTGCTATGTAATTAGCTTAACTTACAAAAGTGCATATCAATGAATAACTACTGGCATGTTAGTTAACCATATATAACAGAAAATGCATTGTGACAAATTTGTCATACTTTATATAAAAATAACTATAAGACAGGAAAATCAACATTTTATTGGATAAAGAGAATTTTGTAAAACATATTTAGCAAGCAAAAAGGTACTAAGAGGAGAGTTATTATGAGAATAATTTAAAAGTGTATATCTAGTTGGTGAAGACTATTTTTAAATATCAACATAAGAAAAATCATTGGTCGTCTAAACATCTTTCATGTTCCTATTCTAGAACCCTCAGAATTTATTTGAAATTAAATACAGTTCCTTTTCTTACTAATATGGCAATCTCGTAATACAACTGTGACTTGAAAGTACCCGATTAACAGAACTAAAAAATATAAAATAAGAACATAGCCCAATCTATTACCAAGGTTATCAAAATATATAAAAACAAATCCCAAGAATATTGTGCATGTGATTAATATGACAAAATTGACAATATTTCATAAAAACAAAAGGATAATTAAGAAGATATATATTACATAAATATATACTCAGTAATACCACAAGAAACTTATCAAAGTAAAAAAAAAAAAGCTTAGGCAAATACAAATATATCATCCAGATTTAACTACTCATAATAAACCATCATAGTTATTCATGGCTAAAATATTAATGTTAATCCCATCTTAATCAAAAAATAGTCAAATGAATAATGAGAAAAAATGAACATAAAAATGAATAGATGAGTTTCTGCATTTCACAATGGCTAAAATTTAAAATAAATGCACACAATGTGTTGTAGCAATTGATGCTCCAAAGTTGTCTGACATATAAAGAAATAAAGTTATAGAAACATGTATGCAAAAATGTTGGATAAGAATGTTGCAAATATTCACCAATAGGATGGAAAAATATCCTCTGTACAGTCACATATGCAAAGTGACAGTGCAGCATGAAGAAAATATACTGCACAATGGGTAAGAATTCCTGAAATTCAAAATCATGAAAAACTAAAAAAATCAGACATGAAATGATATATACTTTATATACCAATATTTCTTGAAAATTCTCTCTCATATATTCAACATATAGTTGGGGAAATTAACAGTACCAGATATTTTCATTCATCATTTTAAATATTTATTTACTTATTTAATTTGAATGCCAGTCTTGGGGCTTGAACTCAGGTCCTGGGTGCTTTCCCTGAGCTTTTGTTCTTCCTCAAGGCTAGCATTGTCCAAATTGAGTGAGATCTCCACATCTATCTTTAAACTTTTTATTTTCTTTTTATTGTGATGTACCGATGGGGTTATAGTTACACAAGTAATAAGTACATTTCTTATTGAACACTGTTACCCCCTCCCTCATTTTGATGTATAAAGTACTTTGTTATATATGAATATTTATACATATATATGTGACATTTATACACATATATGTATATATCAAGAACGACTAAGGAATTGATGACAAATCAGTGCTTTGTAGAGATCTGGAGATGGGGAAAAGTTATGCAGGTAAAGCAATGGATATGCTTTCTCCAGATGTCACTAATGGGTATGATACTTACTCCATTTTTAAGGATCCAAGGAATGTGTTAAAACCTACAGAACTTTGAAACACAAGGGGACAAATTTCAAAACATGCCATGTAGAAAGAAAATCTAGTGTTCCATGAGGGATTGCAGACTCAAAAACAATCTGTATCATATATATGTATATATATATATATACACATGTATGTATATATATGGCACATTTATACATGAACTTATTTTATGCAGTTAATACATATTTGTAGGAGTTTGTGAATCCATGCATAGGTGAATATCTTCTGCAGTTAATTGAATATATAAATTTATAAAGTTCATTAAATTTATTTCTAGATATATATATATATATATGTTTTTACTTCTGGACAATGGGAAATAATAGAGCTCATAATTTCTCATCCACCCTAGAAATCAAACAGATGACTAAGCCCTATGGAATGATATACTCTGGATCTTGGAAAGGAGATAGGAATGATGAGAAACCTAAGAGTGATTACAGGTGTTCTCCTGACTTTCTCCTGGAGTTGACCTTGTTGTTCTGAATGCCTGGGGATCTCAAGACAACCAGGTCGCAAAAGCTGGAGAAGCAAAACACTGATAGCAGGGAGAATTCTAAGAATTTCAAACAAGTCTCATTGTAGTATTCAGTTTAATTAATACCAATCAACAGAAATGTATGTGGAACATACATAAGAACCATACCACTTAATTATAAGTAATATAAAGTTCACATAAAGTAGGGAAAAATATATGTATCCAACAGCCAATATATAGTTTCTATGCAATTCACATGATTTTAAAAATATTTAATTGTATTGTCAAGGTGATGGACTGAGTGGTTACAGTTACATACATAAGGTAGTGAGTGTGTTTCTTGTCAAACTTGTTAGCTCCTCCCTCATTTTGCTCCCTCCTTCCTTCCTCCCCAACTCCCCCAGTTGTACCCTTGGTTTACAACATATTATGTTGTAAGTATTCCTTTGCATTACTTTGACTTTTACCCTTCGTCTCACTATTTTGATTTTCCCTTCCCCTTCCATAATTCAGACAAACATATATATGCATACCAGGGTATGAAAATCAGATACAGTGACAACAGGGGCTAAATCATAGGGAAGAAAGATACAAGATAAAAGAAATAATTAAATCTAGTACATTAAAAATAACAACAAAATGAAAAATCACTTGTTTCTATATCTTGGAGTTCATGTCGCTTAGCATCATTCTATTCACATGATGGTTATACAACTGATTTTGGCTATTTTTGCTTGTAAGTAAGATCTAACTTTTGACTTACTTTGAGATAGACTTTGAGCAAAATACCTGCACATATTATTGGCTTCCTGAGAGCAGGTTCCAGATTAGTAACTTCAATGTCTGCCACAATTATTTATGTGTGTGTGTGTGTGTGTGTGTGTGTGTGTGTGTGTGTGTGTGTTGGGGGGATACAGATGCATGCTAATACCAGTTCTAGGTCTTGAACTCAGGGACACAGTGCTGTCCTGAACTTCATTTATTCAAGGTTATCTCTCTATCTCTTAAGCCAAAGCTCCATTTCTGACTTTTCAAATTTTAGATGAATGTCAAGAACTTTCCAACCTGGGCTGGCTTTGAACTGAGGTCCTCAGATCTCAGCTTGCTGATTAGCTAGAATTACAGTTGAGCCAGAAGTACCTGGCTTCTAATAAAATTCTTGATACATGGCAGGCTTTAAAGTTAACAAACTATTAGACCAAATGATAAAAAAAATACAGTAGAAATGGTAAATGTCACAGTGTCATAATGAGATCAGGATTTCTACAGTGAATATATGATAAACAATGAGACACAGAGCACTTCTCCATTGGGGTCATGCCTGAAGCAGCATCATTTGTTCACTAACTCATTGCCAAGAGAAATAGAATTTCTATTATATATGTCACTATTCTCCAATTACTTACTCCAATAGGAACACATCTACCAGACCTTTAAGACATTTTTATTTGGATGATGCTGTGTTGTTACATTTAGGTATAATACCTTACAACAGATTTCTACAAGTTATGAATCTTTTCTAACTGAAGCTGCATAGTCATTGATTATCCTTAACTCCCTACTGTGCTGATTCTACAAGCCATCATTCAAACACTTGATGTTATAAATTCTGTTACCTCACGTCCCTAAAATAACTTCAATAAAGCAATATTGGTCTTTCTGTGAGTAGATTATCTCACTTGACACATGTTCCAAAGGTTTGTTCCTATTGTCATACAATGTAGTTTCCTTTTTTTTTTCAGGTGCTACAATGGAATTCTATATTAATATCACATTTTCCTTATTCATCTGTCTGTACGTAGTTATTTTCTACAACTTTGAGTATCAAGTTGAATGATAAAATTAACATAGAAATGCTAATACTTTTGAGATTTATTTTTATTAATACAAAAAGGGTTACTGGATAATATAGTGTATATACATACATATATAAATGTGTATATATTTATACATATTTATACGTGTATATATGAATATATTTTTTATTTATATGTATATACATATAGATATATATAGGATACAGGATCCCATGCTTGTTAGATAGGTACATTACTACTTAGTAAAGAAGCTATGATCTCGGTACCCTTTAGTCATTTTTCATGTAAGACCTCAACAACGAGCAGTGGTTCTAGCTATTACTGAGTTCATTTGAACAACGATGGCAAGCAAATTGCTAAGTTAGTTTTTCTTCTTTCTTTTTATTTTCTTTTACCAGTCCTGAGGCTTGAACTCAGGACCTGAGCACTGTCCCTGGCTTCTTTTTGCTCAGGGTAGCACTCTACCACTTGAACCACAGCGTCACTTCTGGCTTTTTCTACATACGTGGTAATAGGGACTCGAACCCAGGGCTTCATGTATACAAAGCAAACACTATACCACTAGACCATATTCCCATCCCTTAAGTTAAAATTTTTATTTGGACTGAAAATTATATTACACATTTCCAAATAGCCCTTGGGAGAGAAATTGCTCCCCACTCCTGGCCTATGTGATACAGTTATGCCACTGTCATTCTGGGGTTTTCTGTGTCATTAATATGTGTTGTCAATTTAGAAAGTGTGATTCTAAAGCTCAATTATTTGAATCTACAGATAACATTGATTATCAGAAATATACTTTTAAAAATATTGTTTTCGGGGCTGGGGATATGGCCTAGTGGCAAGAGTGCCTGCCTCATATACATGAGGCCCTGGGTTCAATTCCCCAACACCACATATACAGAAAATGGCCAGAAGTGGCGCTGTGGCTCAAGTGGCAGAGTGCTAGCCTTGAGCAAAAAGAAGCCAGGGACAGTGCTCAGGCCCTGAGTCCAAGCCCCAGGACTGGCAAAAAAAAAAAAAAAAAAAAAAAAAAAAAAATTGTTTTCTACTTCATGAGCACAGAGGTCTTTCCATTTCTTAGTGTTTTTTATAAGTGCTTTCCTCGGTGTCTTATAGCGTTCAGTAGAGATATGGTTTTTATTATAGTTATCTCTAAGTTCTTCATTACCTGTTATTGTAAATGGGATTATTTTCTAAATTTCTACCTAAAAAATTATTTTTGTGTATAGAAAATCATTATCCAACCAGATGCATGATTATTTGTATCCTTCAACCTTAGCAAGTTTGTGTAGCAGTATTATACAATTTTCGTGTGGAGATCTTTTGAATTTCTATGTTGAAGGTCATGTTATCAGAAAACAAACTTCTGTTTTATTTTTTCTTTCCAATTTGGGTTCCCTTAAATCTTCCGGTTATTACTTACTCTGTCTTTTTGATGTGCCTGACTGTCTCTGATTTGCTTTATTCTGTTGATTTTGTACTTTAAATGAAGCAAAGCTATTCTTCTTGTCCTCATTTTGCACTTCTTTTATTTATCATCCAAACCAAGACACATTTGAGAGTGACTACTGTACTATGACTAACTGTGAGAGAACAATAGGCATAAGACTATATGTGATTTCTGGACTACTTAACAAGCTAGGAGATCACATTCCTTATTTCCAGCTCTTATAGTACATTCAGATTGATATGTCTTGAATGTTTGCCCAATACACTACCCAAAGGAAAATGTTATTTGTTCTTTGTTAAATATAAAAAAGACATAGCATTCAAAGATTGGTGGTGACCTAATTACACAAGTAGACCCCACTTTTAACAGTTTAAAATATGAATAAATAAAAGTTTTCAAATATGAACAAATCAAGAGCTACCAAAGCAATTCACCGCAATATTAAGTGCTTAAGTTCATTATGTCTCAGAGAAAATTGACAGTGCAAATAAATAGAGAAAACATAACCTCCTTTTTGAACATATCTAGAGGCCCTCCAGGAAGTTATAAATTAACTTATAATGTAGTCAGCTCACATCT
Source organism: Perognathus longimembris pacificus (assembly GCF_023159225.1). Taxonomy (NCBI): domain Eukaryota; kingdom Metazoa; phylum Chordata; class Mammalia; order Rodentia; family Heteromyidae; genus Perognathus; species Perognathus longimembris. The sequence goes on along the minus strand of NC_063169.1, from coordinate 16,120,654 downwards.
CTTTATGATTCAGATTATCCAAGTTCAGTTCTCTAATCTGTTTACCCTGTTTCTTTGTCACTGTTATTATATAAAAAATTGCTGTGAGAAATGACTTTTCTCTTTCTTCTTCCACAGCTCACATTTATCAGTTTCTAACCTACCAGTTGATTTCCGTTTCTACCATCTCATAACATGGACTTGAAAAATAAATAAATAAAACACCTACACCTCTCTCCCTCCCTCTCTCTCTCTCTCTCTCTCTCTCTCTCTCTCTCTCTCTCTCTCACACACACACACACACACACACACACACACACACTTTCATTGATCTTCCATTCTCCTTCCTCACCCCAGACAACTGTTGTCTTTCTTTCCTAAGGTTCTAACTTCCAATAAAACCTCAGCACATAAAATTTTCCTCCCACTATTTTGTAAAGAAGCTATCAGAAAACACAGCATCCATTCTTCCACTGATAACGTATGAAACTGTAACCTCTCTGTACATCAGTTTGATAATAAAAATTTGAAAAAAAATAAATATAATCTTTGTTTTTATATGTCTCATAGATTTCAGTGAATTCATTTTACCAGTTATTTCACCTTTTTATCCTTTCACTATAAACTTTCCTGAAATGGATCTCTTTCTCCCCTGCCTTATTTATACTGCCCCAATGTGTGCCACCATTATCACACTATTTTTACCCTACTGGCATCTATTTCTTCTCTGATTTATCCTTTATGCAATCCTCACAGTGATTTTTCTAAAACATAAACGAGCATAGACTTTTTAATACATTTAAACCTTTCAGTTGTTCTCTTGGTTTAAAAGACAAAGTGGACTCTGAACTCTTATTTTGATTTCTCTGCTTTTTCAAATCAGTACGCATACGACCAGGACATCTGATTGACCTCCTTTTACTCTAAATAAATACTAATTTTTTTCATTTACAGTAGTACTTCTTGACATATTTGATGTCATAGGCCTTTTGATCTTCTGAACAAAAATATGGAATCATGTTTTCAAAGGAACCATATGCATTGACTTAGTGTAATTTGCAGAAGAAAGAACCAATATTCTTCCTCTAAATCCATAAATTTACCATTAATATTTAGTTACTCCTGAATGGAGATGCCACCTGCTATTAAAGCCTTCCCTATCCTTGATGTTACCTATTCCTCAAATGAGTGAAATAAATAAGTTTATTTGATCTCTGTAATATTTGAGAGTCATACAAAATAAAAGGTACCCAAAGAAAAAAATCTATTGTATAAATGGAGGAAGGTATCTTGCATTGTCAGACATTTTGACTCAAAAACAGCCTAGAACAAGTACATGATTTACCCTCTTAACAAGTGAAAAGCATGCTTGCATTTTGTGTGTAATACAAATAAAATAAGAATAGCTTTTGCTTCTTTTCTTATTTTAGTATGAGTTTCAGTTATTAAAACACAATAGTTTACAGTGAGTAGGTACCAAAGCCTCTTTTGAAATGAAATTTCAGATAGAGTGATTTCTACTAAAAAGTTATTTCTAATAGGTAAGATATGAGAGAGTGTAACTTAATTGTACCTTAACTTGCCATACTATGAGATCATTAAATTTGGATAACTATTTTAAGAGGCTGCTTAGAGCCATACTTTTCCACTTGAAAGGCAATTAAACAAGTTAGGTTTTGTGTTTTACAAGTGACACCATACTTTATAATACGTTTGAAAAGCAGAGCTCTATGCCTTTGTTGGACATGTTTCTCAATGCTTATTCTACTAGTACGTTCCTACTTCTAAAGCTGTTATGGATCTTCACTGAGGATTTGTAAAAAAAAAAAATAATTATACTGATAGTTGGAAAAAGAGAAATTGTTTTCTGCTGTAAATTAGACAAGTGAGTTTGTTCTATTTTTTATCTATTTTATAGATTTATACAACTGCCAATAATAAAGTTTTTAGAATATCATTGTTTGACTTTCCTTTCAAATAGTATATCAGTGAAAGTTTAAGATGCTCATCTTATTTCTCATGAAGTTGCTTGTAAACTTTGCTCATTATGATACTCCTTTGGTTCTCTATTTAATGACCAAAAATATTATATCCAAATTACTGGCTTACTGAAGAAAAATAAAGGAAAATGGTACGAACATATAGACTGGAAATGGTGGCCCATATTTGGAATCCTAGTACTCAGGAAACTGAGGCAGGAGGAACTAGAGTTTGAGTCTACTCTGAGATACATAGTAAGGCATTTTTCTTCTTAAATTTAATTAATTAATTTATTTATTGTCAAATCAATGTGCAGAGGGGTTACAGTTGTAGACCTCAAACAATGAGTACATTTCTTATCAAACCTGTTATATCCTCCTTCATTTTTCTGCTCCCTCCTACCTCCCCTGAGTTGTACCGTTGGTTTACAGTGTATTGTCTTGTAAGTATTGCTGTTGCATTGGTTCACCATTTACCCTTTGTTTCTCCAGTTTGGAGTTCCCCTTCCCTACTTCCAATAAACATGCATACAATACTCAGAGTACCAAAATCAGTTACAGTGGCATCAAGGGTAAAAACATGGAGAAGAAAGACAAAAGAAAAAGGGATAGCTTCATAAGGTATACTGAAAATAACAACAACAAAGATAAACCACTCATTTCCAAATCTTGTGGTTAATTTCACTTTTATGTGATCATATGTACATTGCTATTGAGCTATTGTGTTCCTCTGCTAGGACTATCTTAGACAAAAATTAATTGTTTCCAGTGAGTGAAACAATAGAGTTGATGTTTCTTTGGGTCTGGCTCACTTCACTTAGTATGATTTTTCAAAGTCTTTCCATTTCCTCAACAAATGGGGCCAAGTCATTCTTTCTAATAGAAGCACATAATTCCATTGTGTATATGTACCACATTGTTTTGATACATTCTTTTCTGAGGGGCATCAGGGTTGGTTCCATATTTTAGCAATGGTAAATTGTGCTGTGACAAAATTAGCTGTGCTGGTAGCTTTTTGTGATATTGCTCATAATCCTTTGTGCAAAATCCTAGAGCCGGGTTGCTGGGTCTTGGTAGAGCCCTATGTTTAGCCTTTTGAAGAACCTCTACACTGTTTTTCAGAATAATTAAACAAGATTATACTCCCACCAACAGTGTAGTAGGTTTCCCTTTTGGCCACATCTCTGCCAGCATCTGATGTTGTTAGTTTCCTTGATAATGGATGTTCTTACTGGGGTGAGGTAAAATCTCAATATTACTTTGTCTTGCATTTCTTGTATGGCCAGTGATGTTGAGCACTTCTTCATGTGCCTCTTGGCCATACTCATTTCCTGTTCAGAGAAGTCTCTCTTTAAATCTTTAGCCCATTTATTGAGGGAATAGTTATTTCTTTGAGGAGTTGTTTTTGAGGAACTAGGTAAAGACCTCTGCAATGAGAACTTTAAAAACCTGTAAAAGGAAATTAAAGCAGAACTAAGGAAATGGAAAAGCCTCCCATGATCCTAGATTGGGAGGATTAACATAAAAATGGCAAACTCCATTTAAAAGCTATAGTAATAAAAACATCTTGGTACTGGCAGAAGAACAGATCTGAGGACCACTGGAATAGAATTGAAGACCCAGATATGAACCCACAGATATATGGCCACTTAATATTTGATAAGGGAGCCAAAATATGATAGAAAAAAAGACATGTGCTTCAACAAAGGATGCTGGCACACTTTGTTAAACAGGAGTAAAACAATTAAAGCTAGATCCTTATATATCACCCTGCACAATTCCAAACAGATCGAAGACTTCTATGTAAAAGCAGATACCCTGAAAACATTGCAGGAAGGAATAGGAGGAACACTGGGGCTCCTTGGTACAGGACAAAACTTTTTTAATAAAGGCCCAGAAACACAGTAAATCAAAGAAAGGTTGGAGAGATGGGATTGTATCAAACTGCTGAGCTTTTGCACAGCAAATGATATAGCTCACAAGATAAACAGAAACCCCTCAGACTGGGAGAAGATCTTTATTGACCATACAACAGACAAGGGCCTCATATCCAAAATATACTTAGATCTCAAAAAATTAATTTTCCCCAAAACAAATCCTCATAGTAAGACTCTGTTTACCAGAAAAAGACAACATATGAAAATGAGAGATTTAATGTTTTTAGTGTTCTAGTAACATCATTAAAACTAGATTAATAAATATTCTAGAGAAGAAGACATACTTTTCTATAACCTTTCCATTAATAAACTAAAATCCCTGGGCATAAAACTTGAAGGAATCAGAATTTCTGTTAAAAAAAATAGTGAGTGTAAATTAGGAACATACTACAAATTAAACAATAGAAAATTTCAGCAAAGAAGAAAACATTTTTTTTTCATTTTTATTGTCAAGATGAAGTACAGAGGGGTTACATTTTCATATATAAGCAGTGAGTACATTTCTTATGCAACATTTTGCCTCCTCACTCATTTTCCCCCTGCCTCCCTCTTCCCCATTTCCCTTTCCCCTAGTAAGTTGTACAGTTGGTTTACATCATAGTTTTTTCTTCATTATCAAAGTGAAGTACAGAGGAGTTAGAATTTCCTATGTAAGGCAGTAAGTACATTTCTTATCCAACTTATTACCTCTTCCCTCATTTCCCACCCCCCACAATCCCCCTTCAGGTTTCCCTCCCCACCCCCATGAGTTGTACAGTTGGTTTACACCATGTGGTTTTGTGAATATTGCTGTTGCATTGGTTTGTCTTTTTATCCTATCTCTCGATTTTGGTACTTCCTTTTCTTTCCCTTGTTTCCATACACATATATACAATATCCAGGGTAGTAAAATCAGTTACAGTGGTATTAGGGGAAAAACCGTAGAAAGGGAATATGAGGGGGGGAAAAGGGTACAGTATCACATGGCATGTTCAAAGTAACTACAACAATGATATACCATTTGTTTCCATAACTTGTAGTTCATTTCACTTAACATCATATTTTTCCTTTATTGTCAAAGTGAATTACAGAAGGCTTACAGTTTCATATGTAACTCAATGAGTACATTTCTTGTTCAACTTGTTACCTCCTTCCTCATCCCCCCCTACCCCCTCTCTCTTTCTCCTTCCCCCCATGAGTTGTACTGTTGGTATACACAAAAAGGTTTTGTAAGTATTTCTTTTAAAATCATTTGTCTTTTTATCATGTTTCTTGATTTTGTTATTTTCTTTCCCTTCCCTAGTTCTAATACATGTATATACAGTATCCAGGCTACTAAGATGAGAAAGAGTGATAGCAGGGGTAAAACCACAGGAAGGGAATATGAGAGAAAAAAAGGTATGGTTTCACATGGCATGTTGAAAATAATTACAATAATGATATAGCACTTGTTTCCATAACGTGGAGTTCATTTCACTTAACATCATCTTATGTATTCATACTGGCATACCTATTGAGCTATTGTAATCTTTTGCTAAGAGTATCCTAGATGTGTACTAATTATTCCCTATGAGGGAAACCACGGAGTCCATGTTTCTTTGGGTTCAGCTCACTTCACTTAATATGATGTTTTACAAGTCCTGCCATTTCCTCATGAATGAGAAAATGTCATTCTTTCTAACAGAGGCATAAAATTCCATTGTGTATATGTACCACATTTTCTTGATCCACTCATCTACTGAAGGACAATTGGGTCCAGATTTTAGCAATGACAAATTGTGCTGTGATGAACATTGTTGTGCAGGTGGCTTTAGTGTGGTCTTGCTTGTAATCTTTTGAGTAGATGCCCAAAAGTGGGGCTGCTGGGTCACAGGGGAGCTCTATGTTTAGTCTTTTTTTTTTCTTTATTGTCAAAGTGTGATACAGAGGGGTTACAGGTTCATATGAAAGGCAGTGAGTACATTTCTTGTTCTACTTGTTACCTCCTTCCTCATTTCTCCTCCTCCCCCCCTCCCCCGTCTCCCTTCCCCTTTCTGTCCAAGAGTTATGCAGTTGGTTTATACCAAATTGTTTCTAAGTGTTGCTTTTCGATGCTTTGTTTTTTTTTGTTCTTTGTCTCTCGATTTTGGTATTCCCTCTCCCTTCCCCAGTTTTATTACCCGTATAGACATTATCCAGGGTACTCAGATGTAAAACAGTGGTAGTGAGAGTACAGCCCCAGGAAGGGACTACAAGAGAAACAAAACTAGACAAACTACTCAGTCAAACAAATAGACAAGGAAAAAGAAAAAAGTACGAGTTCACATGGTATGTTGAGAATAATTACAACAGTGGTATAACTCTTGTTTCCATAAAGTGGAGTTCATTTCAATTGGCATCTTCTTATGTGGTCGTATGAGTGTAGCTATTGGGGTATTTTGGTCTTCTACCATGACTAGCCTATTCCTGTACTAGCTATTCCATATGAGGTACACCATAGAGTTTATGTTTCTTTGGGTCTGGGTCACTTCACTTAGTATGATTTTTTTCCAAGTGCTTCCATTTCCTTACGAATGGGGCAGTGTCATTCCTTCTGAGGGAGGCATAGAATTCCATTGTGTATATGTACCATATTTTTCTGATCCACTCATCGACTGAGGGGCATCTGGGATGGTTTCATATTTTAGCAATGACAAATTGTGCTGCCATAAATGTTGTGTGCTGGTGGCTTTAGTGTCTTCTGGCTTGTAATCTTTTAGGTAGATGCTCAAAAGTGGGACTGCTTGGTAATAGGGGAGCTCTATGTTTAGCCTTTTGAGGAAACTTCATACTACTTTCCAGGGTGATTGAACAAGCTTACATTCCCACCAACAATGTAATTCCCTTTTGGCCACATCCCCTCCAAATTTTGTTATTATTAGTTTTTCTGATAATGGCCATTCTTACTGTGGTGAGATGGAATCTCAGTGTTGTTTTGATTTGTATTTTTTTTTATGGCCAGTAATGTAGAGCACTTCTTTTGTGTCTCTTTGTCATTATCATTTCCTCTTTCCAGAGTCTCATTTTAGGTCTTTAGCCCATTTGTTGAAGAGTCCATTGGTTCTTTGAGGATTTGTTTTGGAGGAATTTAATGTTTTGAGTTCTTCATATATTTTAGATTTCAGGCTTTTGTTTGTTGTGTTGCCAGTAAAGATCTCCCAATTTGTGGGCTTTCTGTTTATCTTGCAAGGTATGTCCTTTGTCCTGCAGAAGCTCTGTAGTTTGATGCAATCCCACTTGTCCAACCTTTCTTTGATTTGTTTTGTTTCTGGGCCCTTTTTAAGAAAGTTTCATCCGTGCGAAGGAGCCTCAGTGTTTCTCCCATTCCTTCTTGTAGTGAAAAACAAATTTTATAAATAGGAAAAAATGAAACAACTGAATATACTAACTGAATGGTAGTGCAGTGGAAAAGCACAGAGAACTAGAGAGATGAATTATAGAAATTATAAAATCTGGACAACAAAGAAATAATTGTAAGTATATTTATATAAAATAATATAAATATAATAATTTAATCATTTAAATAAGAGAGAAAACTAAAACCATTAAACATTTTCTAAAGGTACAAATACCTTTCTGCTAAAAAGATACAGATAAAGCTTGTGGTTTAACTACTTAGGTAGTTATTTTGTCATTAAATTATTAGTATTTTAGTCTTTTATCCATGTTTTACCCTATGAAGGTAAATTTGGAATGAAGGTAATCATGAATAGATAAATCAGGAAGAAGCTTCTGGAAGAAATCTACATTTTTTATATAGACTGTGGTGACAGATTATATAGGAGTAAAAAAAAAATGAACTCACTAGAGCTGATCCAAAACTTTGGCAAAGGTGCAGGATATAAAATAAACCCTCAAAAATCAACGGCCTTTCTCTATGCTAACAACCCGAAGACCGAGGCTGAAATCAGGAAAACAACTCCTTTTGCAATAGCCTCAAAAAACATAAAGTAACTAGGAATAACCTTAACCAAAGAAGTAAAAGACCTCTACGATGAGAACTTTAAAAACCTGAAAAACGAAATTAAGGCAGAATTAAGCAAATGGAAAAACCTCCCATGCTCCTGGATTGGGAGGATTAATATAATCAAAAGGGCAATATTGCCAAAGGCTATCTACAGATTCAATGCAATACCCATTAATATCCCAACACCATTTTTTAATGAAATAGTGTAAGCAATCCAGAAATTCATATGGAACAATAAAAGACCCAGAATAGCACAAACAATCCTAAGCAGACAGAAGAGTGCTGGAGGAATTACAATATCAGACTTCAAGCTATATTATAAAGCTATAGTAATAAAAACAGCTTGATATTGGCACAGGAATAGGCCTGAAGACCAATGGAACAGAATTGAAGACCCAGAAATGAACCCACAAAACTCTGCCTACTTAATCTTTGAGAAAGGAGCTAAAAAAATAGTCTGGAAGAAAGATAGTGTCTTTAACAAATGGTGCTGGCAAAACTGATTCAACACATGCAACAAACTAAAACTAGATCCTTATATATCGCCCTGCACCAAAATCAATTCCAAATGGATCAAAGACCTAGAAATCAGAACAAATGCCCTGAAAACACTGAAGGAAGGAGTAGGAGAAACACTTCAGCTCCTTGGCACAGGACAGAACTTCCTTAACAAAGACCCAGAAATGCAACTAATCAAAGAAAGGATGGACAAATGGGACTGCATCAAATTACAGAGCTTCTGCAGGGCAAAGGACATAGCTCACAAGATAAACAGAAAGCCCACAGATTGGGAAAAGATCTTTACCAACCATACCCCAGACAAAGGCCTCATATCTAAAATATATACAGAACTAAAAAAATTACCTTCCTCCAAAACAAGACCGCAAAGAACCAATATCCCCCTCATCAAGTGGGCTAGAGACTTAAAAAGAGACTTCTCTGATGAGGAAATGAGAATGGCCAAGAGACATATGAAAAAGTGCTCTACATCACTGGCCATGAAAGAAATGCAAATCAAAACAACATTGAGATTTCATCTCACCCCAGTAAGAATGTCCTATATCAAGAAAACTAACAATAACAACTGTTGGAGGGGATGTGGCCAAAAGGGTACCCTTCTCCTTTGTTGGTGGGAATGTAAACTGGTTCAGCCATTCTGGCAAGCAGTATGGAGATTCCTCAGAAGGCTAAACAGAGAACTCCCCTATGAACTCATCAAGTATCATACTTTAAATATATGCAATTTTTTGCATATCAATTTTACCTAAATAAGTCTTCTGTAGAGTATGAATGCTATTTTATTTTGAGAAAGTTCCAATGTGTATGAATAATCCTAAAGGGATTTCTCTCCTATTCTGTAATATAAACTAGGAACATTTTAATTATGTGTCTCCCCTTAATGATAAAGTGGGCTATGTAATCACTTAGGTGACTTCTTATTCAAGAAAACCCTACTGGATACATAAACTTAAAATTACATGTTGTTATTTCTGCAAAATTGTGTATAAATTCTGGTTCCATAATCCTATGTATACAGACACAAAACTGAACTTTAAAACTCCTTGGACCGTGACTATGTTATTTTGCGCTATCTGCTGGACCATTCCAAGTTACCATAAACAAATTCCAATTCCTCAGGCTTTATTGTGATTCCAAAGGCAATTTTCTGTCAAGTTTCAATAATCTCATAGCCGGCCTTGAGAATAAATTTGCAAATGATTGACAAATTGGCTGTCTGTAATGCTAAAGGATGGTTCTCCAGTATTCATTCAGAGATGATGAGCTAAGATCCACATACTACATTTACAGTACAGATAAAAATGCTGAAGATACAGTAATAATATAAAACAATTATCCAAGTGGGTAAACATACTTTATTTTTAATTATAGAAACTCTTTAATTGTCATTAATCTTCTTTATGTGTCAGTATGCTTCTAAATATATTTGTGTGATTGTTCTCCAATCTGTTCCCCATATAAGGACACTATATATGAGATTATAATCTTATACTCTCAAGATAGCCAACAACTAGTAAATTTTTATGTGATCAAGTGAAGATTGAACTAGCAAGCTTTGGGGAGTATTCAAATAATTGTTCTGAAAGAATAATACATTTAAAAGTATCTTGTAAAGTGCAGAGTATGCTTGACTAGTTGACCTAATTCTAACTCCTGTTTCTAGATTGGAACTATGCTCACTACTTGTCTTCCAAATGCTCAATACTAATATACTTTCCTTGGAATTCTCTTTCATTCCTCAGTTGCTGCAACAGTTGTTGCTAGCCAGCACCAAGTGGTTCACACTTATAATCTTAGCTACTCACGAAGTTGAGATCTGAAGATCATGAATGCAAGCTAGTGCGGGCATAAAAGTTTGTGGGACTGTTATCTGTAAACACCAAAATGCTGGAAGTAGAGCTGTGGCTCAAGTGGGTGAGTACTCACCTTGAGTAAAAAAGCTCAGAACAGTGCTCATGCAATGAGTTCAAGTCACAGGACTGGAAAACAACAACAACAGCAATGAAATATTAGTCCTTGAAAGTGATGTTTGAATTTATCCAACAAGTTTACTAAAGTGTGACAGCTAATGGCTAGGGCAAAGTTAAGATGTCGCTGTGAAAGAATATAACTGGATGTGAATAATGGTTATGAGAAATATAATTTTAATTAAGTGGTTAATGTTCATTGTATGACAGTCTTGTTTTCAGTTTGTTGAAGAGCAGAGATGGATGGTTATAGAATAAGAAATTCTGTTTAAATACTATGACATAATCTTGCCTGGATTTCAAGTTTACTGGCTTTCACTCTGAATAATGAACTTCCCATCTCTCATAATGTATCACTTGAAAAAATATATACTATTGTACATATCAATACTTACTATAGAATACATATAAAACCATTTCCTAGTATATAATTATAATGTGTAACATACACAGATAAATATTATATGTGTATATTTACACATATATGTATGTATTCCCTTGATTATGTTAAAAAAGAAAATCCTAACTTACTTATTAACTCACTGAAATCTTTTCAATGTTGCTTCATCGCTAGCAGTTGTGTGGTACTTTTTAGCATTTTAGTTTTCATTTAATTAATTAATTAATTAATTGCACCAGTACTGGGCCTGGGACTCAGGGTCTGAGCACTGTCCCTAGTTTCTTTTTGGTCAAGGCTAACACTGTACCACTTGGACCACAGCGCCACTTCCTGCTTTTTCTGTTTATAAAAAAACAGGTGCTGAGGAATCAAACCCAGGGCTTCATGCCTGCTAGACAAGCACTGTATCGCTAAACCACAATCCCAGCCCCCATTTAACTTAATTTAGTTTACCTTATTTTTTTCCAGACAGGTTGACAGTAGTTACTATACCTTCTCTGTGTTTAATGGAGATTTCCTTTACCTTTTTGTGCTAGCCTCTTATAACATAAATTTAACTTAACTTTTACTAGTGTGTATCAATTAAACATTCCCATCATATGTGTAAGTAACACACATTGATCATATTCCTTCTATTATCCTCTCTTCTCCCGCATATAAACTTCCTTTACCCTGCTAAAATTCCTTTCAATCTTTTTTTTTTATTTGTCAGATTCCACACGTGAGAGGAAACAAGTCATGTTTGTCTTTTGAGCATGGTTTATTTCAATTAACATGATTTTTACCTATATTCCTAAAAGTGTCACCATTTTATTTCTCTTTGTCATTAAAGTATGTTTGTAATTATATAATTTAACTTTGCCTTTCTGTACCATCTCCTAATAAAAATTTGTGGTCAGAAATCACTTTCATATGCTTCCTTTGTTTCCTATAGGACTATTTATTCTTACAATGCTGATTCACAGTTCATAGACTTCCTTTCTTCCAAAGATTTTTTATCTTCCACCTTATCAACTACTTAAAATACATGCTCATCTCCTAGATCTTGTCATAATTACAACAGGTATATGTAATATTCTCAATTCTAAGCCACCACTATCCAACCACTTTTTTTTCTTTATACTGTAATCCCTTCAGTATGTCATTTACAAAATTTCTTAAGTTCCATCAAGACTTAGAAACATGTCTTTTCTCTATCATTTTCTGATGTGCTTTTCTGCTTTTTTCCTTAGGAGATTAAAAAAACAAAAACAAAAACATACCAACCATAACAACAAGGATGCTTTCTTATCACCATTCACAAATTATCATCACTTTTTTGTTTTTCGTTCTTTTGGCTCCATCAGGTTGTCATAACTTTCAACTCTTTTGAAATTGAATTTATTACAACTCTTTGCTAGACTGAATTATAGCCTTTAATGGTTCTCGGTACTAATGTCTTCAGGGTGAAGGAGATCTGCATACATGGTTACATTAGGATGTTTCAGTGAGGACATTGCACAGGGATATCTCAGGTGTCCAATGAACTCTCAGGGTTCACACAAAAGGGAAGGGCAAGGAGCACAGAGTGGAGATGATGACATGACCAAAGAACTGGAGTGTGTATGACACAGCACTAGAGAAGCTGAGGAAAGCCGGATGCTCCCAGAAGCTAGAAAGAAACCAGGAGGGGAAGGCCTCCAGAAAAAGCCATCCTGCCATTCCCTTGATTATAGCCTCGCAAAATTCATTTTAGGCTTTCCACCTAAAATTATGAGAATATAAATTTATGTCGTTTTAATTCACTGTGGTTATTTGTTACTAGAGCAATAGAAAATTAAAATGCTATCATGAAGTGAAATATCTAAGTACAGACATTTTAAAATAATTTGTCAGGTCCTGTTGGTTCACGCCTGCAATTTCCATTCAATTAACCAGCAAAATTTAAATCTGAAAGCTTGGCTCTAGGGGTAGAGCATCAGCCCAGAGCAAGAAAGCTAAACCAAAGCACAAGGACTGAAATTCAAATTACACACAACTGAAGTGATGTAGAACAAAATAAAAACTGTGAATGTATTATCTGAATGTTTATAGACACACGTTTGATGCATGGGATAACACATCTGTAATGGTTAGAGGTTCAAGTGGTTCCATGTCTTCTCTTTTGACTCATTATGATAAGGAAACTTAGAGTCTTACTTTTAAGTTTATTTCCTTGAATATAGAAGATTTTTACAAGCCATAGAATTATTATTCTTTAGATAGTCTATGTTTATTAGAAACTAATTGTATGCAATATTCTAAAGCTACAGGCACAATAATGATGTACATTGAAATCTACAATTTCCATGGGTCACCTCATATATTGATAATATCTAGATACAAATATTAGAAAATGAAACCTTAGAAAATGAAACCATAGAATATATTCCAAAGTGTGTGTGTGTGTGTGTGTGTGTGTGTGTGTGTGTGTGTGTGTGTGTGTGTGTGTGTGTATGTGTGATGGTCTTGGAGCTTGAAGTAAGGTACTGGGAACTGACCCTGCAATTTATTTTATTCAAGATTAGCACTTCCCCATTTGAGCCACTGATCCACTTCCAATATTTTTGGAGAGTAATTGAATATGAGAGTCTCATGTACTGTCCAGCTTGGGTTGGATTTGAACCATGATCCTAGGATTGCAGCCACCTGAGTAGCTAGAATTGCAGCCATGAGCCATTAGACTAAAATTTCAAGATTCTAATCATGAACTCTGTATTGTCTCTTTTTTAAACTCTTTTTTACAAATGTACAAATTTGAGAAAAATTAGGAACAGAAAAGATTATATAAAAGCTGTAAATTATTAAATACAATGCACATGATTTATTATTACATATTGTAATGCATACTAGCACCTGAAATAAAATATTTACTGCTGGGCTGGGGATATAGCCTAGTGGCAAGAGTGCCTGCCTCGGACACACGAGGCCCTAGGTTCGATTCCCCAGCACCACATATACAGAAAACGGCCAGAAGCGGCGCTGTGGCTCAAGTGGCAGAGTGCTAGCCTTGAGCGGGAAGAAGCCAGGGACAATGCTCAGGCCCTGAGTCCAAGGCCAGGACTGGCCAAAAAAAAAAAATATATATATATATATATATATATATATATATATATATATATATTTACTGCTAAATAAAGCATGCATTCACGGTTTGAGATAAGGTATGAGAAATAGCTTAGGATATTAAATTAAAACATAACAAAAGATTAAATAGAAAAAGGAGTGAGGGAAAGGATGGGTGAGAATGTGGAAAGGGATAATATTGTTCAAGACATATTGTATTCATAATCTGCTTTGCTACATGGAAACTTCCTTGTACAACTACTTAAAGATAATTTTAAAAGTGTGAATAAAATAGAAAAGAGAAATAGAACACTTTTATTTAGGCTTGATTACAGTTTTTCTTTTCAATACTGACCTCCAGTTCATATGATTTTTGAAAGGAAAAAAATAATTGTTTCCTATTAGTAATTATCAAATTAACAGTAGTTAATAATACAGAAACTACAAATTGCTTTTTTTGTATCATTAAGTGTATTACTATAGATCTATCCTGATGAAAAAGCCAGAAAAAGTTTCTAAATACCTTATGTATTTGCATAACAGTAAACACTCTCTAGAAAATATTATCTAACTATGCATGGTGTTTAGATGAAATTCAAAAATTAGGGAGATACTAATCTATTCTGGATAGAAAATATAGTAGAAAGTAGATAAATATGAAAGAAAATTTAGTGAACTTACTAGGGAAATTGCAAAATTTAAAATATTTAAGATTTTATAACTTGAGAAGACTAAGAAGCATTAACTCCTACAATGATAGAGGAAGTTAAAGAAATTATTTATAGTTTTTCTGGAGATAAAAAAAGGAAATAAAAAGTAGTATCAATAGCCATAAGTAAAAAACAAAGTCAGTTCTTGTGTCTTAGCAAGTGTTTACTATATTTTTAGAGAAACGTGGCATAATGATTTAGGAAGGTTCAGGGATAATTTCAGAAGGTTACTTAAAAAGACACCTACTGATGTTTTAAATCTATTCAATAGCTGGAAAACTTTGTAAGCTGTGCGACTCCAAACATCTTAGGAATTTTTCATTTCTATGATGCTTGGAAAAGATCATGGCAGAGTCTGTGTCAAAAGAAAAAGATGAGAAATGAGTTAACAATTAGACATATTTACAAATAAAGTAATGAAGATTTTGATGATTTTTTCATACAAATAATAAAGAAGTCCCAATTTTGCTACCACAGGTATGCTTAGGTTATTTGTTTTCAACTAGTATGAGAGACAAGCTGTCTTTCACAACACCTTCTGCTATGCAGGGCGCAGCACAGATCCTTTAAAGTCCTTGCTCTTTTCCATGTATCTGTAAGTAATTAGCATTTGTGAGAGAGAAAGATGACAAATTGCACAGAAGGAAGGGTTAGGAAATAGAATCTTATGTATGGATGTATTGAACCATAATATTAAAGATTTATGAAGTTTTCGAAATTCCTGAGACCCAGAGGGCTGGGAAAGCAACTCTCATTTGAGTGTAGTTACATATTTTTCCATGAATCATATTAATTTTAGCATCTTTTGGGGTAATTTTTTAATATTTATTATTTTCTTTAAATAAGTGTACACAGGAGTTGCCATTTAACAAGGCAGTTTATGAGTACTTTGTATCTTGTACTATGTCACCCCATCAATATTCTCACCCACCCCTGCCTTCCTCATCCCTTCCCTCACTCTTCTTAATTTTATGAGATATACATTTTATTAGAAAGTGACATTATATTTCCTCATAGTTTAAGAATTCTGTGCACTCTTTGATTGTCAAAAGTGTCCAGGTTGGTGAGTAGGATTTAGAAGGAATTAAGCATGGCATATAAATAAAAGACTGACTGAGATATAAATGACTGAAAACTTTCTCACTGACTATCCGTGCTGTGTATGTGCTGAATTCAGGGTTAGCACTGCGTGAAAACAGATTAGATTAAAAAAAAAAAAAAGAAAGCCCTCTCACTTGAAATTAGAAAACTTGTTCTTTCTGAAAGCAATATCCCGATGCTTTACCTTTTCTAATCATGGGTATCAGTCATTTTTCTCCTTAGCTCAATACCTCTGCATCAATAGATTATCACAAATTTAAACCACAAATTTATTAAATTTAAATCACTTAAATCACAAATTTATTATGTCACTGTTTCCACAGATCTTATATT
This sequence comes from Perognathus longimembris pacificus, assembly GCF_023159225.1. Classification (NCBI taxonomy): domain Eukaryota; kingdom Metazoa; phylum Chordata; class Mammalia; order Rodentia; family Heteromyidae; genus Perognathus; species Perognathus longimembris. The sequence continues at coordinate 16,104,681 of NC_063169.1, read as the reverse complement.
TGGAGATGGTTTCATTAGATACTCTGTTCAAGGTCACTCAAAGTGAATTCATCTCATTTCTTGAAGCTTGAATCCACTTTAAAGCTCACAAGGTTGTTGGCAGAATTCATTGATTTGAGCCAATGGACAAGTACATGTCCTATTTAGTCCCTGGAGTTTCCTGGAGTTGCTTTCAGACTTACTTCTCAGCTCTATTCCCACATCCTTGTGTCCTGGACATGAACTTGTGATTTAATCACAATTTGTTATATGACATGTGATTTAATTATGGAAACAACATGTCATAATTTTCACAGATTTGGGCAGTGTGTAAGGTTGAGGGTAGGGATTATAGAAGGAGTGACATATCTTGGACAAGAATTCTGTCAAAGACATACATTTACATTTTTCCCTTTATTGTCACAGTGAAGTTCAGAGGCATTACAGTTTCATATCAGTGAGGACATTTCTTGCTCAAATTGTTACCTCCTCCCTCATTCCCTCACCCTCTACCTCCTCCCTTCCCTTCCTCCCATGAGTGTACAGTTGATTTACAACAAATGGTTTTGTAACTATTGCTTTTGGAATCTTTTGTCTTTTTATCCTTTGTCTCTCGATTTTGGCATTCCTTTTCCCTTCCCTATTTCCGATACATGTATATACAGAATCCAGAGTACTAAGATCAGATACAGTAATAGCAGGGTTGAAACCACAGGAGGGGAATACAAGAGAAAAACGAAGGTTACAGTTTCACAAGGCATGTTGAAAATAATTACAACAATGATATAACACTTGTTTGTTTTGCTTTGTGCCTACTGGGGCTTTTGTTCAGGGCATTGCTTGCTTGCCGACAACTAGTGTTCTACCACCTGAACCATGCTTCTGGCTTTTTGCAGTGTTATTTGAAGTTAAGATTCTAACAGATTTATCTCTTCAAGCTCATCCCACACTGTGATTCTCAAATTTCAGAAACCTGAGTATCTGGGGTTATATGCATGAGCTACTGTAACCCTAAAATAACTAAAAAGTAATCGGGACTAAAATAGTATCATTATTTATACTCTTTACTTAAATGTAAATTGTGTTGTTTTTACTCTGCTTTATAGAAGCATTCATTCTGGCAGGATAAAGCAAAATCATTCTTAACCAAACTTCTGCCCTAAGGGACAAAATAACATATGATTTCACATATCGACTAAAGTTCTTATTTGAAGAGATTTAAGTCCCTTTTCTAACATTTCTCAGTGTAAAATATAACTAGCCATAGCACCTAATAATGTGAACAGGAGAAAAATGAGATTGATTCCCATTTTCATTAATAACAACTAGATTGAAAGCTAGGCCCATGCTGAGTTCTGCATAAGAGGCCAATGGTTCTGTCACTATATCCTCCTATAATTCTCTTGAAGCAAAGATAATTATCCCATGTTGCAGCTGTAGACAGACACATGCACACAAGATCATATCATTAGTAAGTGTTTCAGCCAGGTTGATATCCTTCTGCCCCCTCTGCATACCTGCTGACTAAAATTCATTCAGTCAAAAAACACTGCTCCATAACAAGAGTTATTCATGGAATTACATATTCCTGACCCTTGCATAGCAATTTACAGCACCTCTGAAATAATCATTTTCCATCTCCAATGGTGGAACTCTGGAAATATGTTCTATGGGCTACCTGAGGGATAATGGACAGAACTAGTGAGGTTATTGTTATAGGTATATAATCCTATTTGAGACACAAAGACATTATTCTATTAAATGTAGGTACCTTTTGGCCACTTTAATTCTGTGTGTGTTTGTGTGTATGAGTGTGTGTGTGTGTGTGTGTGTGTGTGTGTGTGTGTAGGTCATAGAGCTTGAACCAGCCTCAAGTCCTTTGCTTTTTCCCTCAAGCTAAGCATTCTACTATTTGAGCCACACCTCTACTTTAGGCTCTTATGGTTTGATCATTGGAGACATGAATCTCATGGTCTTCCCTGAATAGAGACTTTCCTGCTGAGGCTGGCTTCAACCTGTAATCCTCAGATCTTAGTTTCCTGAGTGGCTTGCATTACAGACTTGAACCACTGGTGCCTGACTACTTGAGTTACTCTTATGGAAATATATGGGCAGCAGAATACTTTTTATATCATTCAAAAAAATGTCTACTTATAGGAAGTTGTAACAATAGTAAAAATTTCCTTTAGATCCTTTTACTAGATTAACAAACTCTTAACTTTCTGCATATGTGCCTCTAGACTTATGTGTGTGCCCCTTAGGCACACACATGTATGCATTTAATATGCACAATGGTTTTTACAATCTTCTAGAATCAATTTAGATATATGAATCTTTACCTATTAAAAGCTCAATGTTAAAGGCTAATAAGAAAATTAAAGGTGAATTCACATGAAAAGTTGTTAGGTGAGTGTTCCATTTACAAGTATGTATCTCTGGGTGTAGTTTTTCTATTGAAATAAACACAGTAAATAAAACCATCCTAGGGCTATCAACTTAATTTATAAAAAGATATTGAAGTTGCAATACCTTTTTTTAAGTCTTCCTACTACCCCGAGGATGACCTGAAGTGAGGATGCATCAGGATTGATGGCAGTACATTCTGTATTTCTTTTTGCATTTTATCTTATCTATTTCTAAATTCTCAATGGAGTTGTACAAAGACTTTGCTATTTAACAATACAATTTATGAATAAAATGCTTCTTGATAATTATTGCCCCTTTCAACATTCTCACTCATGACTTCCCTACCCACTTATTTTTTTCTCATTCTTTTTTTTGGCCAGTCCTGGGCCTTGGACTCAGGGCCTGAGCACTGTCCCTGGCTTCTTCCTGCTCAAGGCTAGCACTCTGCCACCTGAGCCACAGTGCCCCTTCTGGCCGTTTTCCATATATGTGGTGCTGGGGAATCGAACCCAGAGCTTCATGTGTAGGAGGCAAGCACTCTTGCCACTAGGCCATATTCCCAGCCCTTTTTCTCATTCTTAATTGTGTACTATCTACTTGGAATTCTTGCCTGAATTTCCCCCACCCTTCTCTCCTTCATTTGCCTACCCTTTCCCATTGTCCCTAGCCCACCCCATGTTTCCTGCTTCCTGTTTATTCTGGTGAATTTTGCCTTTGCCTTTCTAAGAAATTATACTATCTGAGTTCTCACATGTATTTTTATCCCATGTTTTGCCAGCCATGTTGAAGAACATGATCTGTTTCTCCACAGTGAAAATTTCCTATCCCATCTTTGGAACAATGTGCTGTGCTTGTGCCAATCAGTCACGTGATTGACAATAAGGGAAAATGGGAACTTATTTCATCAAGTGTTGGCATCAAGAATGGTATCAGTGCATTAGTTCTTTCTGCTTTAACAATCTCAGCAGCACCCATTACAGTCTATAAATTTCTCAAATGTGAAATGCTTCCTCAGGGTAGGTTTAACACACATTTTCTATTGTTGAATATCATCCTTGCATTCATTTACATTGTCTCATGAAAAAATAAGTCTTCCCTGAATCAATTGTTGAGTTTTCTATTCGACTAAAGCTGCCTGTCTTACCAATTTCTATTGAAATGTTGTCTTCCAGCTGGTGTGCCCCGAATTTTACTTCCTATTTTCTACTACAGCCTTAGAACAATGAAGCTTTCTCAAATTGGATTAAATTTATTACTTTTTCATGAAAATGTTTAATCTTTTTTATTACACAATGAAGAAAATCATTTCCTCTCTCCGCATCATGGCTGTATTTTTTCACATAGTTTTGAATGATTTTAAGGATGTGTATTTCACATGTCAGCTCAAAATCCATCTGGAATTGCAAGAAGGTGGGGATAGTGGACAAGAGATTAATATGGGTCACATGTGATCACATCACATGAATGAACATATTGCAATAAAGTGCTATTTTGTATAAATAATTTTCACCAATGAAAGCAATTAAAATGTCTTCTTATGTATTATATCTCATATACATGTGCACTTGCATATTCATATATACACATGCATATATAAATCAGCCTTTAAAAACTTAAGGGTTGTGGTCTCTGTGACATACAAAAGGTTGGGAAGAGTGCCTGGTCCTACCAATGAGACTGAAAAAAATTATATAACATAATTCTTGAAATAGAAAAACTATCTTTAGAATGGGTGCCACTTTAGAAAGTTTTAAAATGGAAATTTGAAAAGAAATACAGTTTCCAAGTAAGTTAGCTGAGGTAAAGAGAGAGTTTGTAGATAAATGGACAGAGAATGAAGTCATACTTTTCAATGCATATTGTATGAAACTTAAGAAAATTGAGGGATGAGGTTGAGTTTGGAGAGATGTGGGAGGTGATGGAAGGGGTAACATCAATCAACAAGCATTGTATTTAGATAGTGATTTGTTGTATAGTAACTCCTTTGCTCAACTACTTAAGTATGATACAAATACAATTAAAAAGAATATTCATAAGGACACAGAAATATCCAACATTCTATAAAGATAAAATCATAACGTCTATCATGAAATCAAAATTTAAGTGGCTTGTATATTTGGGAAAAGATGGCAAGCAACAGAAATAGTGGTCACTCTAAGCTGCTGACACTCTTGATTTCTAATATCATTGTCATTTTGAATTGATAATTTCCTAGTATGTGTTAAATATTCTTGCTATAGATATGTATGTACATGTATACAATATATGTACATGCGCATATATATTATGTATGCATGTGTATGTAGAAAGAAAATGTCATCAGAAAAAAATGAGTAAAAGTTTTGGCCTGACACTTCACTGTGAATATTACTACAGATACTTCAAATTATACAGATGGCAAATATGCAAATGAAAAGATATTCAACACCATTAGTCATTTTAAAATGTAAATTGAAGCCAAAATTAGATACCACTATGAAAGTATTAAAATGGCTAAATTTAAACAGGCAGGCCACAAAAGTGTTGGCAAGGTTGTAGAGAACAAATATTTATATTGCTTGCTGTGGGAATGCAAACTGTTACATCCCCATTAAAAAAATAGTTAAGAAGTTTTCAGAATTAAGTATACTCCCATTGAATTATGTAGCTATCTATTCTGAACATATGTAACCCAAAGACCTCTACATTACTATTCAATGAACCTTTATTTGTAATAGCTATAAAAAGTAAATAATCCAAATGTCCATCATCTGTTAAGTGATAGAACACTCTTTTAAAAACTCCTCTGTTGTAATTACTTTCAACATGCCATGTGAAACCGTAGCTTCTATTGTTGATGATCCCCTTGTATCCCCTTCCTGTGGTTGTACCTGCACTATCACTATATCTTATCTGAGTACATTGGAAACTGCATATACTGGTATTAGAACTAGGAAAGTGAAAGGGAATACAGCAGTTGAGAGACACAGGATAAAAAGACGAATAACTACAAAAGCAATACTTGCAAAACTGTTTGGTGTAAATCAACTGAACAACTCATGGGGGGAGAGGGAAAAGGGGAGGGGAGAGGGGGGGACTGACGGAGGAGGTAACAAACAGTACAAGAAGTGTATCCAATGCCTAACATAGGAAACTATAACCTCTCTGTACATCAGTTTGACAATAAAAAAAATAGCTTTCTTTGATAATAAAAAAATAAAAAATAAAAATAAGAAGGCCTCACAGATAAGTGGAAGAATGAATGACTGGCAAATACTTCAATTGCTACAGAGAAGAACAGATAGAAACAGATACGTGTATGATACACATAAAATTATAATACATATACAATTGACACTATATTGGCTTAAGTGAAATTTAATTTGCCTAAAGAAGGAAATATGGAGAGTAACTTAAGGGTGAGACTTCAAAAATATCATAAATGAAGCTTTCTGGAAGGAATCTTTTGGAAGATAGACATATTCGTTACTTTAAACAAGATGAGTTTAAATGTATAAAGTTATACATTTAAATGTATAAAATTAGGAAACACATAAAATATATAAATGCATGAAATTATACACATTGAGTGTGTACAGTTAATTGAATTTTAATTATATCTCAATAAAACTATTCCTGAGAAATGAGTTTGAAAAATAATAGTATAGTATCTTTAAACAATATATGTGATATTTTAATTGTTTATTAATGATCCATTTCTTTAGGAACTTTAATCAATTCTACTCAAAAAATTGGGAGGCTCTTTCTAAATTCTTTTCCATTTATTCTCACCTTTGAGCTATTGATGGAATGTTGCTAAGATCTAATTGTGATAACAATTATATATAACATTTTTCTAGTTTTTCTTCATAATGGAAATAACCATGGACTTTCAAAATCTTTATTGCTTTTAAAATAACAACTTGTTAATCTTTCCCTTGTTTGGGAACTATGGCTACAATGAATACATCTTATATGACTGTCTTCTGTTCATCAGAAAAATATAAAACAGGACAATGATATGAAAACAAACTTAAGAAAGTCACTAAGAATGACACTTGGTTGAACTGGAACCATCAGTACGTTTCTTCATCCAGATTCCAATTTTAATTCCTCTTGGGAGACTTACTTATGAGCTCTAGAAGTTAGAAAATTACAGATTCCTTGTCCTTTTACACAGTTCATGAACCATTTCTCCTTCCATTCTCATATATGTGATTTCCTCAAAGTTAATCAAAAGTAGTTAAAGATATTTTCATGGAATAAAAATAACAAAATCCAAAATAAGTGTGTCATGGGAATGTCTAAGTTTCAGTTTTATAATTCCCTAAATTCTCCCCAGTTACACTTAAGGACGATCAAGTTTCATTGTATAAACAATTTTTTATCCCAAATACCAGTCTGAACAATGTATTGCAACTACTATGAAATATTATATATATATATATTCACAGATATACTTTTTTCTAAATTTGGTTAGATAAATACATATTAATTTACTTTCTTACGTTATGAACATTTCATTTCATTCTAATAATATTTTTACTTGCAAAATCTTCTGTTTTATACTTGTTCTACAGAGATCAAAATTTTTGTTTATATGATCTAGGGTGTTGTTTCACAGTACAGTACATATAAAAAGTAATATAAATTCATCATTTGTGAAAATTAATTTTATCATGTCTAATCTAATTTACTGAGAATAATTTCTTTTGGATTAATTCCCCAAATTTCTTTCTGTTTTTTCTCTGTAGTAGAGGATATTAAATTTAATTATTAAAAAAAAATCCCTTGCTCATACAGAGACACACATTTCATTTCATTAATATAACTTATGGAATTTGTTACAGTATATTTGAAACTTCTTCTCTAAAGAAAATTATTAAATAAAACAAATCATCCAGAAAATAATATACAGACTCTTTTGTTATTTTGTAAATACTATTTTAATGCTCAGCCTGCCTCAAGAAGAGATAGTATCTGCATTTAATAAGAGCTACTTCAAAGATATTCAGAAACACATTTGCATATGATCTGCTAGAAGAATTTATGTGATTAGTTCATAGATATTGAAATTAATTGTAGAATGTCACGAAGGGAATTTGGCTGTTGATGTTCTCCTTAGGGGCATATTTACGTTTTGAGATTAAGCATTAAAAAAAAAATCTACGGAATAAAGAATATATGTTTTCATTCACGATTAGTGGGTAGGGCACAGATACATTTCAAAACATTATTAATTGGAGTTGTTCAAAGAACTGTATTTAGAATATGCCAGAGGAATGCATTTCCAGTTCTTTCTGAAAAGCCTGACTTTTCTCCTTAATAAATAATACTTTACCAGCTGCACTTTTTTCTCTGAAAGACATTATAGTAGGTATGTGAATGTTATGGAGGCATTTAAACATAGCTCATCATTTAAAGGTTCCAGAAAGCTTTTAGTTGGTAAGTATGTAATTTACAAAACAAAATAATGGAATAGAAATGCCTAGTGAACTTCATTTCACACGAAAGGATTTTCCTTGTATTATTAAGAATAAAAATGAAAGGCAAAGTTGACCTCTTGTTCCAAAGTCTTCCCATTTTCTTTTATAATTAAATTTCTCTGTGATTCCATTGTCATTAAGTAACAAACTCCTGTGTTCTTAGTTTAGTCCCAATTTCCATTCACTGTACCTGAAGAGTCTTTTAGGCTCAGTAGAGGCGGCTTGATAATCTGCCAACAATTCAACACCCCACTACTCTCTCTGGTTGTGTTGGCAGGACTCTGTGCATGGTGCTGGTATAGACACATTGACATGTGCTAAAAGGATAGTCAGACATTTTTACCCTGTACTTGCCTTAATATAATGTTCCTAAGATATGAAAATCAACTCATTAAGAAACAAGGTTTAAAATATACTTAAAAAAACAAGTCACAGTGATAAACAGTTCCTACAACTTCACCATGAATAAAGTCATGAATAGTCACAGAGAAGAAAGTCAGTGCAAATGCAAACTTTCAAGATGAGGGACTTCCGGGAAGACAGCGGAGGATCAGCAGAGCCCTAGCTGAGCTCCCTCTGACATCACAATTTTCCCACTCCAGAGAAACTTTTACTCCTACAAAGACAGCCCAAGTAAATTAGAACAGTACAGGGATTCTGGCCAGGAAGGGAAAATCGACTTTGCTGGCCTGAACACACAGATTTGAGCTCCGGCACAGCATCCCGCACTCCCCACACCTAAAGCACACAGGGGCAACCAGGGAGAAATCCTCTAGATGGTGGCAGACACATGAGGATCGCAGGCTGAGCATGGACAGGCCAAAATCACAGGGAAAGCGTGAGTGCCCCACGAAAGACATTCTCACTCGCGCCCACAGAGCAGGATGTGGAAGGTAGCCCTTCCCCCACTGACAGAGAAAAGCACCATCTTTGCCACTGGGAAAGGATCAGACCAGAATGAAACTAAAGTGGGCCTGGGGAAAGCGAGGACAAAGGGGCCATCTTTGAAAAGGGCAAGAGGGACCAACCAGTGAGAGCCAGCTCTGCCCAGGAGAACGACCTCTGCCCAAGTAGGAGACTTGTCCTGGGCCATGTATCACACACTCAAGTGAACTCAGCAAGAGGTGACCTTCCCTGCCAGGAGCAGATGGGAGGAGCCATGGTTCCTGAGACTGTTCACGTGCCCCATCTATAGAGGATACCAAAGGCCTACTTGCAAGCTGTGCGAACCACAGAGCCCCAGGATTTCATTAACAGGTGGGAGGGTCAAAGCAGATCCAGCCCCTTCAAACTGTAAGGAAGTCAAACCAGCCAAACAGCAAAATAGACTGCAGCCCATCTCAAGGAAACCAGAGATTGGAGAAAGCCCACCCAAACAAGGAAGACTCCATTTTTTCAAACTTTTTTTAACCTTTTTTTTTTTTTTTAATTTCTGAGACATTGTTGGTTTTTGTTTTCCATTTTTATTTGTTTGTTTTATCAGGTTACTTTTTTGGGGTTGTTCTTTTTTTTTTTCTGAAATGCAAAAGCAAGGCTTTATTCAGGTGAGCTGTAACTCGGGTCTCGTCCTACCCACTGACACAGTGGAGGTTAGGAAGAAGCCCCGAGCAGCGATTGCACAGAGCTTATAAATGCAAAGAAAAAAAATTACAGAAATCAGGTGTTCAAGCAAGCAAGATTAGGACACAGGTACAAATATGATTGGCTCAGGGCTCGAGGCATTCTGGGGGCGGTTAGAGTTGAACATTCCCAGGCACTTAGAGTTCTTGACTGGCTGGGCCCTAATAAGCTTGTCTTGGGTTTGCTCATAGTTTAAACAGACAACAAAATGGGGGCTGCCTGAAAATGCAGTTTACTTTAACTCTTCAGAAGCACACTTTTTCCACATTATTGAAAATATGACACCAGTGACTACTTACGTAAAATTGGTAAACTCTTTCATTAAGGAGATCTCATTTTGTTTCTTTTCTTCTGTTGATTCCTTGGGCTTGAGTTCAGGTTTTGTGTGTTGGGCCTGAGCTTCTTTATTCAAGGCTAGCACTCTACCCCTTGAGCCATCATTTCCACAGCTGACTTTGGGGCAGTCAGTAAGAGTCTCATAGACTTCCAGCCTGGGCTGGCTTCAAAAAATAATCTTCTGTTCTCAGCCTCCTGACAAGCTGGGACCACATATTTGAGATACTCTGGTCAGGCACTTTTGATGTAAATGATATATGTTGCCATATGTTTTATGTAAATTATCTCAGGGCTATCATGATGATTTGACTTAGAGGAGCTCCCACCATTACTCTGCCCAAAGGAGATGTTTAAGTACAAACATCAGGAGTATTCTGACAGTCTGACCAACAGACATGGTAACACCCAAGTACTGAGGAGGTCCGAGGAGCCCCTAATGCCTTAGGCTGCATACCCAGGGACTCACCTTTGACATAGTCATGCCATTCCTAGACACTTGGGAAGGAGACAAAACCCTGTGCTGTGTTTCTCAGCACACCTGGGGATTTCTGCTAACGTGAAGAAGTTGGAAATTATCTCAGTGGAAAGGATATTGAAGGAAGGGATGGCCCAAAGTATGGGCTCACTATCTTCTCACCTATCAAGGAGTTCAGATCCAATGTTCTGGTTTAAACTTCATGATAAATAGTAGAACAAAATAAATGTCAGATCTTCTCAAACTAGTCTCAATTATTTGAAATCTGTATTCCTAATTCTATCTGCAAATTAAGTTCTGTCTGGTTGACCTTTAGTTTGGATTGCATGTCATCCAAATCTACATGTGATGATTCCTCTTATTAATTTTATGTAATCTCACTATTGTACAAATATATTCATACATACCTATATACTGTTTAAAGATACTTTGACATCCAAGAAATCAGAAATGACTCCACTTTCTTTTTAAGGTCAAGCTTCCTCAGTGAATCTTACTGTTGAAAAGTACATCGTTATTCACTCAGAGATTTTCATCACTCATGACACTAAATATCATATACAATAGGTAACATTGCATTTACCACAAACTTGGCTGTTAAATAAAAAAGTTATCAATTATAAAAGTTCATCATTCATTTATATGGAATACTTAAAGAGTTTTTAGAAGTTGTCACTACAGGGTTTTTGGCATGCCATACCTGATGCTTAGATGAATATTTGTTCACAAAATTAAAGACAAATGAGGTATGTCAAGTCACGTGCTCTCCTATTACTTACAAATCCATTGTATCCCAGTGCTGGTGGCTCATGCCTGTAATCCTAGCAACTCAGGAGGCTGATTATCTAAGGATCAAAATTGAAAGCCAGCCGGGCCAGGTAAGTTCTCTAGTTAACCTAGGAAGCTGGAATTGAGGCTGTGGCTCAAAGTGGTAGAGTGCTAGCCTAGAGAAAAAAAGAACTAAAGGATAGTTGACAGCCCTCACAACAAGTTCAAGCCAGAAGACCAACAAAGAACCAAAACACAAGATTTCTCCATTAAGTATGGATTAGTAGTTTCCTTCCCACTAAGGCCCTTTGGGTATTTGAAACTAACATTGTAACTACAGACTCCTATATTCGCTAGAATCTAAGGAGATTACACAAATACATCTTTAAATGTGTTTGTGCATAGGGACTGACTAGCCAAACTGAGTTTGGGTCTCTAGTTGGCTTTTCTGGTTCTAGTTCATGATATTTAAATTTACACTAAAGACTGAGTCGTAGTCATAGTTCTTATGTGCATAATATACGAGCAAGATATAGTACCCCACACAGTTATATTCTTTCCTTTTTATATTCCCACATGACATTGAAGGGCTGAGTATAGACAGAAGGATTTCTCACATGAAAAATGTTCTCGTGGATTTTCATCAGTGTGCATCGTTTGATTCTGTATACGAGGAGTAGATCAGTTCACAGCTTTCCCCCAATTGACACCCATGGTTTCTCTCTGCCGTTTGTTCTTTGAGGGAACCAACCCTCCATGATGACTGAAGGCTTTCCCAGAGCTGCGATGTTCAGAGTCTTTCTCACCCGCAGATAGTCAGGCCTAAAGCCTCTCACAAAGATGGTTTCTGTCTGTGGTTTCTGTCTGGTATATGTCCTCTGGTGTTATCTTAGATGAGTTGATTGACTGAAGACTTGCTCATACAGATGAGACTCATGAATTCTCCCTCCGGGAGGATTGCTCTTACTTTGTAAGGTTACAGGGTGTACCAAAACCTTCCAAACACAGGTTGCATTTGTGTGATTGCTCTCATTTCTCGTCCTGGCAAGGTTTAAATGAGATACTGAATGATTTCCTTCCCTGATGACATGCATCATTTTTTTTCTCTAGTATGTACTTTCATATGGTGAAAAAGACTGGAGGCTAAACAGAAAACTTTCCCACAGAAGTGACACTCATAAGGCTACTCTCCAGTGTGTGTTCCCTCATGTGCGACACATTAAGATGGCGTAGTGAAGGCTGTCCCACAGAAGTGTTTCTCTAATAGTGATTCTCTCCAGTGTTTATTCTCTCATGTGTGGCACGAGAAGATTGCACAGTGAAGGCTTTCCCACAGAAGTGACACTAATAGGGTTTCTCTCCAGTGTGTATTCTCTCATGTTTGGCATGTTGAGATGAATCACTGAAGGCTTTCCCACAGGTGCGACATTCATAGGGTTCCTCTCCAGTGTGTATTCTCTCATGTGAAGCACGAGAATATGGCTGAGTGAAGGCTTTCCCACAGGTGCGACATTCATATGGGTTCTCTCCAGTGTATGTTCTCTCATGTGTGGCACGTTGATATGAGTAAGTGAAGGTTCTCCACAGGTGCGACATTCATAGGGCTTCTCTCCAGTGTGTGTTCTCTCATGTCTGGCACGGTGAGATGGCTGATTGAAGGCTTTCCCACAGGTACGACATTCATAGGGCTTCTTTCCAGTGTGTATTATCTCATGTGAGGCACGAGAAGATGGCTGAGTGAAGGCTTTCCTACAGGTGCGACATTCATAGGGTTTCTCTCCAGTGTGCACTATGCTATGTTTCTTAACATACCATGGCCATTTGAAGGCTTTCCCAAAAATGAGACAGATGAGTGTCTCCTCATGCGGTTTCTCTTCAGTGTGTTTTCTGTTATGTGTCTTAAGGTCACTGGGCCTTTGGGAGGCTTCCCCACTGGGAGGGCATGCCTGTGCTTTCTCTCTGGCATGTGCTCCTTCCTGACTTCCAGAATGAGACGGCTGAGTGACCGCTTCCCACACACAGAGGGGAACGTCATCTGCCCCTCCTCCAGTGGGCATGTCCTCCTGCTGCCGGAAGTGACTTGGCTGAATGGAGGGGCAGTACACTGGTGGCTGTCATCAACTTCCTGACTAGTGTCTCCTCTATCCTGCCAACTGAGATCCCTGGGTTGACCGACTACATGCCCCCGGTCACTATCCTCACACGCTTTGTCTCTATCGTGTGCAGTCGTATGGTGACTGAACTTTGAAGGAACAAAGGCTGTCCTACACAAACTACAACCATGTGATTTCCCTCCAGTGTCAGTTACATTGTGTTTACAGTGTTCATTGCTCTCAACAAAAACTTTAGCACACAGACCACAGTCACACTGTCTGTTTTCCTTGAGAGACTTACTGCATTGTGTAATATCTAACCAATTCTTTATAATGCCATTGCCATATAGATGATCAATTTCTTTGTGTTCCATGTGCTCAGGAGTACGTGAATATTCATGGTGGTTCTCTCCCCAGTGTAGGCTAACACAGGAGATGGCTTCTGCATCCTTTAGCAAACTCTGTTGTCAATGAAGAGCTGTGAGTCTTCGTTTCTGTCGAGTCATTCCTGTCAAGTGAGTCTTGCAGATAAAGAGATTTCTGCACTGACAGGGTCACGTGGACCTTACTGCTGACTTGTTGTATGTAAAGATGGCCATCTTTGCCATGTGGAAAGGAAATGCCGGGATGCCATCATCCCAAAACAGTGCTCCTCTAGGCTTTCACTCCCAGGCAGTCCCAGTGCTATCAGTTGTTCATTTTTCTGTTTTTTTTTTTTTTTTTGCCAGTCCTGGGCCTTGGACTCAAGGCCTGAGCACTGTCCCTGGCTTCTTTTTGCTCAAGGCTAGCACTCTGCCACTTGAGCCACAGCACCACTACTGGCTGTTTTCTATATATGTGGTGATGGGGAATCGAACCCAGGGCTTCATGTATATGAGGCAAGCACTCTTGCCACTAGGCCATATTCCCAGCCCTTTTCTGTTTTTTTTATATATATAATTTTTCTCGGTTTTGTGTATTTGTCTTCCAGTATATTTTCTTTATTTCTCTCTTCACACTCTCTTTCTTTAAATAATTACTTTCTTATGAATAACACCTCCACTCTTTTCTGCTAACTCTCCATTGTCTGTCATTTTAACCTTGTTCTTCCTACTGATTCTACTCATCTCCACATTTCCACGTCACTGAAACTAAACCAAATCAACACCTCCCCCCCACCATACATTTTACTCTATTCTCTTTACTACCTCTAACTTACCCTCCTGATTTACTTCCTGGATCTCCAGATTCCATTGACTCCTGGTTATTGGATAGAGGGCATCCCTGCTCAATTCGAGTGAATCAAAGGGGTTCAAAGACAAAGGCATCCGGTCCAAAAAGAACTTAATATAAGAACAAAAATTGCTCATAGGGTTGTAACAATAAATAAGTAACTACTGAATATAGGGCTCAGGATTGGTTGTTATATCAAATTTGTACTATTTAGGAACACCAAATCTAATTTTATATACAGGCATATGAGGTATCTGTATATAATTGTGAAATTCTAAGATTTACACAACAGTGCTTGGTAACTTCTGCTTTGGGTCTTAAGTGGTGCTCACAGGTGCTTATAGACTGGCATTCCCAATCCAAATGGACCAGCTCCTTTGGGACACAGCAAAGGCAGTACTCAGAGGGAAATTTAAATCTCTAAGTGCCTACACCAACAAACTGGAGAAACAGAACTCAACAACCTAAGGAAGCACCTTAATCTCCTCGAAAGAGAACAAAAAGCCAAACCCCAAGTTAATAGATGGAAGCAAATAATTTAAAAAAAAATCAGAATTAAAGGAATTAGAGACAAAAAAATCAAAAGAATCAACAAAACAAAGAGTTGGTTCTCTGAAAAAATTAACAAGATAGACAGACCCCTAGCAAACTTAACCAAAAAACGAAGGCAGCATACCCAAATAAACAAGATCAGAGATGAACAGGTAACATCACCACAGAAACAACCAAAATTCAGAACACAATAATGGAATATTTTGCAAACCTTTATGCCAACAAATTAGAGAACACGGAAGAAATGGATGATTTTCTAGAAAAAATTGATATCCCAAAACTCAATCATAAAGATTTAAACCTTCTAAACAGACCCATATCCAGCATTAAAGTAGAATTGGCAATAAGTAATCTCCCATCCAAGAAAAGCCCAGGTCCAGATAGATTCACAGGAGAATTCTACAAGGCCTTCAAAACGGAACTCACACCAGTATTTCTCAAACTCTACAATGAAATTGAAAGAGAAAGTTCAATACCAGACACATTCTGCGAAGCCAGTATAACCCTCATCCCAAAACCAGGCAGGGACGCATCACAGAAAGAGAACTATAGACCGATTTCCCTGATGAGCATAGATGCCAAAATTCTCAACAATTGGTCAATCGACTTCAACAGGTCATCAAAAAAAATCATACACTGTAATCAAACTGGATTCATCCCAGGGATGTAAAGTTCATTCAATATATGCAAGTGAATTAATGTAATCCACCACATCAACTGGAGCAAGGTAAAGAACCACATTGTTATATCTCTAGATGCAATAAAACCCAGCAACCATTTATGCTAAAAGCCCTGGAAAAACTGGGATTCTAGGGAACATCCCTGAATATAAGCAAGGCAGTTTATGACAAACCAACAGCAAGCATGATTCTAAATGGTGAAAAACTTAAGCCATTCCCTTTAAAATCAGGAACAAAACAGGGTTGTCCACTCTCTCCCCTTCTCTTCAACATAGTACTAGAATTCCTAGCCAGAACACTTAGGCAAGAAGAAAATATAAAGGGGATCCAAATAGGAAAAGATGAAGTTAAACTTTCCCTCTTCGCAGATGACATGATCCTATACCTAAAGAACCCCATAGACTCTACCCCCAAGCTACTAAAGCTGATCCAAAACTTTGGCCAAGTTTCAGGATATAAAAGAAGCCCTCAAAAATCAATGGCCTTTCTATATGCTTATGACCTGAATGCCAAGGCTGAAATCAGGAAAGCAACTTCTTTTTTTTTTTTTTTTTTTGGCCAGTCGTGGGCCTTGGACTCAGGACTGAGCACTGTCCCTGGCTTCCTTTTTGTTCAAGGCTAGCACTCTGCCACGAGCCACAGTGTCACTTCTGGCCGTTTTCTGTATATGTGGTGCTGGGGAATTGAACCCAGCAAGCTCTCTCGCCACTAGGCCATATCCCCAGCCCCAGGAAAGCAACTTCTTTTGCAATAGCTTCAAAAAACATAAAATAGGGCTGGGGATATGGCCTAGTGGCAAGAGAGCCTGCCTCGTATACATGAGGCCCTGGGTTCGATTCCCCAGCACCACATATACAGAAAACGGCCAGAAGTGGCACTGTGGCTCAAGTGGCAGAGTGTAACCTTGAGCAAAAGGAAGCCAGGGACAGTGCTCAGGCCCTGAGTCCAAGGCCCAGGACTGGCCAAAAAAACAAAAAACAAAAAACAAAAAACAAACAAACAAAAAAACCATAAAATACCTAGGAATAACCTTAATAAAAGAAGTGAAAGAACTCTATGATGAGAACTTTAAAAACATGAAAAATGAAATTAAGGCAGAACTAAGGAAATGAAAATACCTCCCATGCTTCTGGATTGGGAGGATTAATATAATCAAAATGGCAATATTGCCAAAGGCTATCTACAAATTCAATGAAATACCCATTAATATCCCAACACCATTTTTTAATGAAATAGAGGAAGCAATCCAGAAAGTCATATGGAACAATAAAAGACCTAGAATAGCAAAAACAATCCTAAGCAGAAAGAACAGTGCTGGAGGAATTACCACACCAAACTTCAAGCTGTATTATAAAGCTATAGTAATAAAAACAGCTTGGTATTGGCACCTGAACAGGCCTGAAGACCAATGGAACAGAATTGAAGACCCAGAAATAAACCCACAGAATTATGCCTACTTAATCATTGAGAAAGGAGCTAAAAAAATAGGATGGAAGAAAGACAGCCTCCTTAACAAATGGTGCTGACAAAACTGGTTCAACACATGCAACAAACTAAAACTAGATCCTTATATATCACCCTGCACCAAAATCAATTCCAAATGGATCAAAGACCTCAAAATTAAAAGATACCCTGAAAGCACTAAAGGAAGGAGTAGGAGAAACACTTGGGCTCCTTGGCATAGGACAGAACTTCCTTAAAAAAGACCCAGAAATGTTACAAATCAAAGAAAGGATGGACAAATGGGACTGCATCAAATTACAGAGCTTCTGCAGGGTAAAGGACATAGCACACAAGATAAACAGAAAGCCCACAGATTGTCAAAAGATCTTTACTGGCCACAAAAAAGACAAAGGCTTCATGTCTAAAATATATGCAGAACTGAAAAAATTACATTCCTCCAAAACAAAACCTCAAAGAACCAATAGCCCCCTCATCAAGTGGGCTAAAGACTTAAAAAGAGACTTCTTTGATGAGGAAATGAGAATGGCCAAGAAACATAAAAATGCTCTACATCACTAGCCATAAAAGAAATGCAAATCAAAACAACATTGAGATTCCATCTCACCCCAGTAAGAATGTCCAATATCAAGAAAACTGACAATAACAAATGTTGGAGGGGATGTGGCCAAAAGGTAACCCTACTTCATTGTTGGTGGGAATGTAAAGTTGTTCAGCCACTCTGGAAAGCGGTATGGAGATTCCTCAGAAGGCTAAACATAGAACTCCCCTATTACCCAGCAGTCCCACTTTTAGGCATCTACCCAAAAGACCACAAACAAGAACACACTAAAGACACCAGCACAACAATGTTCATCGCAGCACAGTTTGTCATAGCTAGAATATGGAACCAACCCAGATGCCCCTCAGTAGAATAATGTATCAAGAAAATGTTGTACATATACACAATGGAAATTTATGCCTCTATCAGAAAGAATGACATTGCCCCATTTGTAAGGAAATAGAAGGACTTGGAAAAATTTATACTATGTGAAGTTAGCCAGACCCAAAGAAACATGGACTCTATGGTCTTCATCATAGGGAATAATTAGCACAGGTTTAGGCTAGTCAAAGCAGAGGATCACAAGAGCCTAAAAGCTATACCCTTATGAAGATATAAGATGATGCTAAGTGAAATGAACTCCGTGTTATGGAAAGGAGTGTTATATCACTGTTGTAATTACTTTCACCATGCCATGGGAAACCATAGAAACTGTTGATGATGATCATCTTGTATCCCCTTCCTGTGGTTGTACCTGCACTATCTCTCTATTTTATCTGAGTTCATTGGAAACCATCTATACTGGTATACTGTACCAGTATCTATACTAGGAAACTGAAAGGGAATACCAAAATTGAGAGACACAGGGTTAAAAGACAAATGACTACAAAAGCAATAGTTGCAAAACTGTGTCGTATAAATGAACTGAACAACTCATGGGGGGTAGCGAAAGGGGGAGGGGGAAGGGGAAATGAGGGAGGAGGTAACAAACAGTACAAGAAATTTATCCAATACCTAACGAATGAAAATGTATCCTCTCTGTACATCAGTTTGACAATAAAAATATATAATAAAAGAAAATATCAAAATGAAAGTACAGAAACAAAAAACAAATTAACAGAAGGAAATGGATTGGTAACAAAAGAAAAAGTAACATTGTTGAATGACAGTGACTCACACATCTAATCCTTGCTACTCAGGAGACAAAGATCTGAGAATCATGGTTCAAAGGCATCTAGGGTAAGAAAATCTCTGAAAAATAACAGTCTCAAAAAAATCTGGAGTTGTGGCCCAAGTTGTATACAACTAGCCTTGAGCAATGTAAGCTAAGGAATGTTGCCCTCATTCTGAGTTCAGTCCTTAGGAACTGCATCTCTCTCCTGGAATGATGCTGAGTTTTTCTAATATTGGATTACAGATAACCCCACCAGGGGAACCCTAAGGCATCAAGCATGCTGCCTACATAGTTAGTGTGAGCATTATAGGCAATGAAATCACTTCTCTCTCTCTCTCTCGCACACACAAGCACAAAACAATAGTAACAAAATGTCATAGCTCTGTAGTGGATATTCTAAATGGTAATGTTCGCTCTTTTGTTACAGATTAATTAATTGTCTTGTGCTAATAAAATTGAACATAATAGCGTTGCAGTGTTCCTGATTGTGTCCTCTGCCATGATAACAGGTTACATCAAATTTATTAGTAAGAGAAAGATACAAAATTAATGAGAATTTTCTCTAATAGAATGAAGTTTTATGCACATTCTTCTGTATCTCTTGAGTGTATGTGTCAGTGATAGTTAATGTTTTAGTTGTAGTTTTATCTATTTAAAGATTCCACATATACCCTGTGAAATAAAACCTTACCTTGTTAGTGTTGGAGAACACCAGTTGATACAGCACATCCTCAGACAGGCACCTTCTTCCTCTTGTAAATTTTTCCAGAAAATGAGGTGGCTAGAAATATCTAAGCACAACAAACATAATACAAATACAATCATTTTTCTTCATCCAAACTAAAGTAGCTTTGGCCAAAAGGAAGGAAGCCATTTGAACTTGTAGTCAGGTTTTAGAGAGGGGTTACTGTCTATGAAAAATCATTGTGTATAGATTTAGAGAGCTTACGCTTTGTGATTGATTTTTATTTCTTGGGATTGGAAGACTATTTATAAGATAAAGCATAGTAGTATCTCAATATTGTATTCTTTGTGGTGAAACCTTGGATATCCTTTGAAGAGTTAAGTCAGGTAACCCAGAGGATAAATAATATGAATAGCACTGTAGAGAATTGGCAAATGTGTCCATTTATTGAGTAATAAACATTTTGAGTAAACATTTACTAAAATCATATCTACAGTAGTCTAGATGCTGAAGTGAAATTGTGTTGCTTGCAATTCATCAGGGATGCTGCAATATGATCAAAAAGTCCCTTCCATATCACATCAGTCTTGTAGATGCATGGATAAAAATCAATGAAGTAAGCTGTTGTTGGGAAGGATAAAGATAATCCAATAACTTTCTTACTTTCATTATTCCACATTAGAATAAATCTAAGAAAGTCTCCTTTCTTATGCTTGGGACCTTCTCATTTTTACATTTCTCTCTGTTCCTATTCATAAAGTTCCCTACATTTTTTAATATTTTGTTCTTTCCTAAAATGCTAGTTCGCTCAGAAAGAGGTATCAACACCTCCTGCCTCTTGATTGTAACACCTCACACAGACCTGGCAAACTAACAAATGGAGATATTGGATTTACCAGTATCGAACAAAGGTTTCTATCTTGGATCAGTTTTCTCATGAATTATCTACAAAATTTAGTTAGGTTTTGCTAACATTGAGTGCTTTTCATAACGAAATGTCACTATATTTGTAGATTAGTGTCTCTTGCATGAATCTATCTTCCTGGGTCTAAAGGCAGACAAGTTGAAGAGGAGAAAAGAGGTAAAAATCTAAATTTCTCAAAAAACATTTTAAGCAAAACTTTTAAAACATTACAAGACTCACTGGGGTTTGAACTTAAGAGTTTAAGTGCTGTCCTTGAGCTTTCATCCTCAAAGCTAGTGGTCTACCACTTGAGTTATAACTCCACTTCCAGCTTTTTTGGTGGTTAATTGGAGACAGTGTCTGATTCTAAGGCTTTTAAGTAAATAAAGATTATTTAACTCAATTGAACAAAGCAGAGAAGAGAATTGTTTTAATGGTGTCAGAGTACTATGATTATTACATAATGGCCCTTGTGATATTATACATCAGATAAGTGTCTGAGTTGGAAATGGCATTTATGCGTTTCAGTATTTTAGCTGGAAATTAGATTCTGAAAATATGGTGGGTGTCAGTGTGTGTGCACATGCACGCGCGTGCGTGTACACACGTGCGCACTTGCACACGTGTGTTTCTGGGTTTGAATAGAGGGTCTGGGTACTGTAACACTTGAGTCATAGGTCCATTTCCAGACTTCATAGTGGTTAGTTGAAGGTAAATGTCTTATGGACTTTCTTGTCCTGACTGGCTTTGAATAGTGCACCTCTGAACCTCTGATCTCAGGCTCCTCAGTACCTAGGATTATAGGCATGAGTGACTGGCATCCAATGCAGAAAACATTACTTTAAAGTTAATTCTTCCTTAACAGTGCATACTAAAAGTTCTCCTCAAAACAAACTGAGAATCCTGAAATTCAGTTTTCCAATTGACTGGCTGTGTGACTTTTAAAGATGCCTCAGCTTCAAAGGACCGATTCCATAACCTTTAAAATCTCATGTCAGACCAAGTGATTATAGTCTAGTATTTATAAGAGCCTTGCGATACTCAATAGATACTATGTTGGAAATGAACTATACAATGTAGAGGTTGGGGAGGAAAGAAGGGAGAAGCCTGGGAGAAAAGGAGGAAGGGGTTGACACTGTTCAAAAGGAAATGTACACAATGCCTGATTTATGTAATGGTAACCCCTCTGTATATCAGCTTTACAATAAAAATAAAAATTAAAAATATTTTTAAAGAGCCTTGAGATAATTCCAGGCTCTTTAATACACTAAATGCCCAAAAGACAAAAATAGTACCTAATAAGAATTGTAGAGACATTTAGAAGCATTTAAATTTTCATCAATAATGTGTCCAGATTCCTGATAAGCAAACTCTGGTTTTCTCATCAACCTTAATTAAACTGCGTTTTTACCCCAAACAGCCTTCTGTGTATGTGGGCTGCCGCCAACCTGTGGTCCAACCTGACTTCTGCAGCTGCCTGTCGTCCTCTGAAGACACAAATGAACGCTACTGTCATATTAAAGCAATAGAAAATGGCATCAATACAGAAGAAGGAATAAATTATAGTCATTCTGCAAAAGCATTTTCACAAATGAATCTAGAGAACAGCTAAAGGATAAATTGGCAAAATTACAAATAGTTTTTTTAAGTTAACAATTTAACAACTGTGTTTTTATTTTAGTTCTCTACATCATTTCTGCCCTTGTTAAACTGTTTTAGTTTTTTTTTAAATAGAAAATTAAGATTAGGAAACATTGCCAAATGCAAAGCCAGAAAATTGAAAATGAGATGGAGAAAGATGAGAAGAACAATTGTAGGGGTGGGACTTGATTATGATGCATTGTACTCAGAATCTGACTTCTGGAATTGAATCCTTTCTGTGCAGTCCCTTAGTTAAATAAATGAATTAGTAAATAAGTATATGACTAAATAGGTAAATAAAATATGAAATTTTAGTTTCCATTCTTCCTTGATGTGTCTGTGGATATACACTTTGGAGGTATGTTTTCTAATTAAGCCTAAAGATGAAGATAAGCTCTGTGTTTCAAGCCTGTAGTACTTAGGTGGTGAGATCAGGGAAATGCAATTCAAGGAGTGCATGGACTTAGAAAAATAATTTGCAAGATTCCATCTCAACCAATGGCGTGGCATGGTAGCATCCATCTGCCATCCCAGTTTGAGGGGAAACACATTTGTTGGGTTCCCCATCATTCCCAGCAAAACAGGAAAGAAATAGTAAAGAAGCAACCCAGAAAGCAAGGACATATAGCAAGATTTACCTCAAAAATAACAAAGGCAGTTGGGAGACTCTGGCTCAAGACTGTAATCCTAGGTACTCCTAGGAGACTGATACCTGAGAATTAAGGATTGAAGCCAGGGATGCAGGTAAGTCCTTGAGACTCTTGTTTCCAAATAACCACCCAAAATACTAGAAGTGGAGCTACGGCTCTAGTGTTAGAGCACTAGCCTTGAGTAAAAGTGACAAAGGACAATCCTCAGGCTAGATTTCAAGCCCCAGAACCTGCAAACAAATGAAAAAAGAAAAAAAAGCTGTTTGAAGTGGGGTACAGAGAGAGAGAAAGAGAGACAAGGAGGAGGAAAGAGAGAGACACAGAGAGAGATCACAATCTTCCTACAGTTCTCTGATTTTGGAGTATCTGATTATCTTAGTGTTCCATTTTTTAAAAAGGTATATAATCATTATTTTTGTATTCATATATTGTAAACCCGCTGAGGACAATTTGGCATTATTGATGGAACCAGCTAAGTAAGCCCAAAGTAATGTTTCAGGACAGCAGCATTTGAGACTGAAACAAGTGAGTGATGGCAGTGTTCCCAGCAAGAGGTCAGGAGCAATACGGATATTATTTACTTTCTTACTAAAGTCACAGAAAGAAATTACACATTTTTGTGTCTGTCACAAGTATCTGAACTGTAAACTCACCTCAGGTATTTAACCCAAAACTTTGCAACCTTTGCAATTGCTAATAGCAAGAATATGAGAACTGGCAGCAAGAATTTAGCAGGTAGGCACAAGTACAAAGAAGCACATAATAGTCACTTAAAATTTAAATGAACATACGTGTGTATCGTGTCTTTCCCAGAAAGGAGTTAGGTGGTCTATCATACTTAAGATTACGGAAAGATTACGTTTAGAGAAAAATCATGACAAAATTGGGTGATAGGTGGTCAGAATGAGCAGCAAAAGGGATTTTCTTCTTTTTGCAATGGTTCATAGGTATGCAGCAAAGCTGCAATCCAAGGGCAGGTGTGATACCAGTAGAGGTCAGCAAATGGAGCCTGATTTATGGACTATCAAGGAAACTACTGCTCAGGCATAAGTAGTTTCAGATGCCAAATGCAACAGGGCATTGGTAAGATGCAACAGTAAATAGCTGCGATAAATTTTTAGATGAAAATAGCTATGCCTCTGTTCTATTGCTCTTTTTGCTAACTAAGGATTATTCTGTGTTGTGGAATGGGGATTTGTGCTGACATTGACATAACAACTTGGATTGCACGTCAGTGAAGCATCTGTCCTCTTTCCTACCCACAACCCATTCAATCTAACTTTGTGACAAGCATTTCTTGTAACACAGAAAAAAATATTCTAAGAAATTAACAAAACTTTGCATTTTCTCAGTCAATACAAATTAAAAGATGTTGTGATATCAGAATGAAATTTTCTCCCAAATCTCCACTGCAAAACAAAGCCATTTTCTATCCATCTTCAATTCTACTTAGGAAGTTATTCTCTGTAGCCCCTGATAGCCTCCATGACAAAGAATTTGCCTTAGCTATTACTGTACTTTTCTCAGTACAATTTGAACTCACTGGCTCATGTGAATTTGCTAAGATGGCTTGAACCATATATGCATGCATCTCTTTTTTATTTTAGTTGCTTTTAAAATATGGTCTCGTGCTTGTGGTTGTTTATTTATCAAGACCAACTAGGCAGGGAGCCTCACACTTACACTCCCTGCTTAGTTGGGTTGGCCAGTATATGTCACCGCATCTAGGTTATTATTGGTTTAGGTGATAGGCCCAACAACATTTTACCCAGGCTGAGTTTCCTCTAAGATCATATGATCTCCATCTCTACAGTAGCTAGGATTCCGGATATGAAACACTCTACTAGGCCTTATCTCACTTTTGTATGTTGAGAGAATGGGTAGATTAAAAAGTGGAGGATGTTCATATTCCTACTCTTTTGACAAACTAAGGTGGTTGAAATATTTGCAAGTTGAAATGGCAGCACAACAATAAAAGAAACAACTCGGTAGCTTTAGAAGGAGGAATACAAGTGTCAAAATCATGTGAGAATACTTCCATAGTTTTCTAATTCACCTTAGAATAGACATACAACTGAGTTGCCACAAGGATGGCAATGACTAGGAATAAAGTTCCAAAACATCTCAGCAATTGTAATAGGGACAGGTGCATAGAACACATGTAGGGTCTGTCTCCACACTGAAGAAAACATAGATCTTCAGGCCCCACGTTTTAGGTCACTAATTCAAGTAAGCATCTCTCAAAATCCACAAGAAGAGTGATCCCTTTGGCTGTCTCACACTGGAACTTCTAAATCTCAGTTCACTTCCAAAGGCTTTGGACCTCTGGGATTCTATCTTAGATGGCTCAGATGGGAGGGCATTGTGTACTGTTTACCAATAATGCTAGATGATTGTTTACAGGCAAAATACCCATACTTACCCTTTCCTTAAGTTTCTCAGGCAGAGGTAGGACTACCTGATTTTCTTCCTAAAATAACTTGAAATTGCCCTATATATCATGACACCACATATAAATTAAAGCAATGTCACAAACAGATAAATTACCTGAAATCAAAATGGAGATAGGCTTTTATCAAGTGCATCACGAAGAAGTATTGAGTTCATTTGATCCAGTTCAGTCTTAAAGCTTCAAATTTAGTGGAACATTTGTACTAAGGTTACATATTTGTTTGAAGTAATTGAAAACAAAACAAAACAAAACAAAAATTTATCTGAGAACTTGTGGCTCATGTCTGTCATCCTAGCTATTGAGGCAGTATGACCTAGAGGATTATAATTTGAAGTCTGCTCTGGGTGAATGTCCATAAGATTTCTGCTCCAAAATAACCAGCAAAAAAAGCTGGGCTGGGAACCTGACTCAAGTAGCAGAGTGCTAGTCAAACAAGCAAGCTGAGCAAACACTAGGCCCAGAGTTCCAACTCTAATATCAGTAAACTGCAGCAACAATAACAAAAACAAAGAAACAGTACTTTTTCCTATTAACCATGATTGCAAACTAATAGATTCATCTTACTCAGTTATTTCAAACAAATGCTTGCTTTAACTTAGTTTGTTGGCAGTGGTAGTGTGTATACAGTATTAATATAACATTATTTATTGTCATTTCTCAGTCATGCATCCAGAGGAAGGACAAATATCTACTTTCCCAAAAGGCCATTCTAATTTGAGACAGTATCAGCTGCAATGGAAGATCTCAAGCCTGAAATGAAAGCATACCTTACTATTTAACTTGATAGGTCTGAGAGTATTGGTGAATTTTCTCAAACTGTAATTTATCTGGCAAAACCGATATACTATTTTTATGAAATGAGTATAAATTTCATCAGAATTACAAACTGACCTATAAATCACACACAGATGCAGACATATAGAATCTGTGTATGTGTATGGGGGACAGAGAAAAAGAATGTGAGAGAAAAAGGAGAGAGCGAGAGAGAGAGCGAGAGATACAATTTGGAATTATTCCTGAAAAATATAACTACTCTGAGAATTATAAATGGTAGAACTTGTTCCTCTCTGCAGTTTGTTTATGGGTGTGTATAACTGATCAGTGCTTAGGAACACAGTAAACTGAGCTAGATTTAATTTTGTGTAAATTTTAAAAACCATCTGCTTTCATTAGAGAACTAAATTTTGAACTATGTCTAAATGACACATCCACGACAGCATAGTGAAAATTGTATGTTACTTGATAATGCCTGTCCTGTCCTGTTCTCTAGTGTTAATGAATTTAAATAGAATGCTCATTTTTGTGTCTTACTCACTCCTTTTCAGTTTTCTCAAGGACACTTTAAGAGCATTAAGAATTCATATTAGAATACTGGTGTTAGATCAATGGAATGGGGTCCTCTACGAATCTCAACAGACCATGAGCATTGTGAAGTGCTCTTGAGTCAGTCATCTCATACAAATGAATTCAACATTGACGTGTCTCTACTTCTCCAATTAGTTTAGATAATCAAGAGCTGATTGCACATTTAAGGGAAAAGCAGCCTAGATTTTTGTTGGACAGCTGGAAATAGTTCTTATTTTATTATTTCACTCCATGGAGATATTGGTCATGCCTTTTTTGTTTTTCTCTTGATAATGATTGGGTTCATCACCTCCACAGAAATTTGACCTTTGCCACTTCCACCTGTCATAGTAATTCACCCTAGACTGGAGCAAGAAATAGAAGCAAAAGGTGAATTATAGAAAAGGTACTGGACTGTGCATTCCTTCTCTCATTTCAGACGCCTCTCTTGCTGTAACACTGACCTTTTTCCTATTAAGAAATCTATTATAAGATTTCTTACAGAACTTGCAAAGCATTTCATTGATGGTCCTGATGAATTTCTATAATATAAAGTAGCATAGCTAACATTGAGTTGAGTTTTTATAACTGCCTTTGGCATTCCTAAATCACTAAAGATATGACTTCTAAGAATTTATTGTAAAATATTTAATTTACGTGAAACAGGATACTGTCTCATATCAAATTACGTCTTCCACTGAAAGTGATAGACTTAATGATAAAAGTTTATTAATCCATAGCTGTCATAATTATTTGGGTACACCACGCTTTTCCTTTCCCACAGATGACTTCATACTGAACACTAGCAGCAGTTTAGTGCCTATGAGCCTTTGCATACTTCATTTCATCAAAACAGAGATCTCAAGTAACTTTCAAGACCCTTTAGGGTTTAACTTTACTGTGACTTCTAAAGACTTTGTACACTATACATTGCCTCCATACCACAGGTATATGCACAGTTCTAAGGGTTCCCTTTCAGCTCTAAGCCTTTCTGTCCATTCCTTCTCAGTGCTCTTTTGCTCATAGTCAAATTGTAGCTCTTGCTCTTCCTTCTGATCACACAAGCCTTTCCCTTCTTTAAAAATGATAGCCATCACTATTGATTGTTTTCTCTATGTCTTTACAAACTGAACACTGGCACCCCTACACCTCCCCAGCCGAACTCTATTCTTTTCAACTAGCTTGATTTACCTTTGCTACAATGTATTCACATATAAATATATCACAGTGTACCCCATAAACAAAAAAATTATTTTTGTCAATTAATTTTTACAACAAATCTAGAATGAATTTGATACCATAATTCTGAGGCCATGTGGTTAATTTCTTCTTTTGATATTTCTCATAATTAAGCAAAAGAATCTCCAAACTATCATTGGGGAAAATTGTTATTCTGGAAAAATGGATATCTTCTTGAAATTCCTCTACATGTTATTTTTCTATCTTCTTAGGATAACCAACAATGGCTATTGCTATCAGCCTGGATAGCTTCTGAATTTTACATTCCTTCTTCCTAGATTGATAGCCTCAGCTGTCAGAGAAAATGCAATACTACTTTGTGTCTCTGATTTCTACTTAACGATAGTCATAGCATATTTCCCCTTTTCCTGCAAGAAATTTTAGGATGCCATACTACTAATTTATGTCAACATTGTAATTCTCCAAAAACTCTGTTGTGAGAATTATTTTATGCCTTTAGATTTAGACTTAATTCATAATTAAGAGTCATATTCTGGGCCTGGGGATATGGCATGGTGGCAAGAGTGCTTGCCTTATATACATGAGGCCCTGGGTTCGATTCCCCAGCACCACATGTACAGAAAATGGCCAGAAGTGGCGCTGTGGCTCAAGTGGCAGAGTGCTAGCCTTGAGCAAGAAGAAGCCAGGGACAGTGCTCAGGCCCTGAGTCCAAGCCCCAGGACTGGCCAAAAAAAAAAAAAAAAGAGTCATATCCTCAAATTATAGTTACTATTTCAATGCATAGTCATATTCATTGTTTTTTGGATTTTTTTGGTAGTTATAACAGACAAATAGGTTGGCAGCTACTGTATTTATAATTAACAATTTATCTAATGTATTCTAGAATATGTCTACATATGTTCACTGAATCAATGAAGTTTGATATTTTTATATATTTGGAGACATTTCTGTATGTGTTTACCTTGTATGTGGGACTATATATGTTTGTGTATGTCTACATACATGTGTAACACTGGATGTGAGTGTGTCGATTTCTGCCTGTGTATGTGCATCTGTGCTTGGGACCATCTGTGTGTACATATTCATCCATTTTAAAATGGAAAATCTGGCTTCCAGCCTAACTGTTACTCTCCTTGGAGTATCCATACCTATTTCTGGTCCAATACCCACATTTAGTCTCTGGGGTTTACGTTGCTGTTTATTCATGGAAACAAGATGTATTTAGGTAAATGTTTTTCTTAGATTCCCTTTGAACTTTGAGATGCCATAGTGCAGAGACCTTTTCATTTTACCCTATTCCTCTCTCATTTTGCTGTTATTGGAGATACATGTTCTTTCTACAGAATGTAAAGAAACTACTTTTTAAATACAGTCATTGTAGAAAGCATGACACAGACTTTTGAAAATGAATATAATAGTTCATGAATGTTGTATGTGAACATATTTTTATGTCTTATTATTTCAAAGATTGCTTTCTAATTTGATTGTTTACATATTGGCAATAAAAACTTGAAACTTAAATTAGGAAGGGCAGTAGCTGATAAAAAATTGGATTTAACTTTCTCAAGTCACTTTCTAAACTGAATCAGGTTTAGAGTAAATCTGTGCCCTTTGGCAATTGTAGTATCTGTCCTCAGCCCTCTGGGCATTCTTTCTGACATATAACATTATTTATACCCTCAAAACTTTACACAGTCTAAGTATGATCTATTTAAAAATAAACTCAAACTTGTTCACATTTTTATGAAGTGTTTTAGTAAAATCATGATTGTAAGGTCCACCCCCAGAAAGGCCAACTACAGATGCCCCTGCCTGTTTAAATTTCCCTCCAGTCACCTAGGTAACTGGCACACCTGGAGGCAGTTACCTCCCCCTTTTCTGGTGACACTCTAATCAATCTGGACACAACCTAATCCACCTGGACACACCTTCACCCCCCACCCCTGAGCCCCCATCCCCCCTAGATAATGCATCACCCAGGAGTGACTCTGGAGCCTGCCACATGTGCCTTTAATTTAGCAGCAGGCCAGCAGTTCAGCTGAAAAAAGTTCCCACTTCTGCCTTGAATACTTGAATGTGGAGTACTCCATCATTGGTTGTCTACTTGAAAATCTCTTACAATGATGATAAGCAGTCTTTAAAAAATAATATAAGGCATATCACTTAGTTTTAAACATAAATTTCGGAATTGTCCTGTTGCCCAGCGTTTTTTGTTTTTTTTGTTTTAAATCATGTCTGGTGCCCTACCACTTGAGAAATACCTCCAGTACAGCTTTTCCCTGCTTAATTGTGAAAAGCCAGAACAACTCCATCTTGCAGAAAACCTACCTTTACCGTAAACCAACCGTAGCCTCACCTCTCGCTTTCCCGTAAAGGTGAAGAGTTAAAGTAAACCCTATTTTCAGGCAGCCCCCATTTTGTTGTCTGTTTAAACTATGAGTAACCCAGGCCACCAATTATCCCGGCTAGCAGGACAAGCTTATTAGGGCCTAGCTGGTCAGGATACTCCCTGCTTAACTCTAACCGCCTGGGAATGCTTAACTCTAACTGCCCTGGAATGCCTCCAGCCCTGAGCCAATCAGATTTGTACCCGTATCCTAATCTTGCTCAAACACCTGATTGCTGTAACTTGGTTTTTTGCCTTTATAAGCTCTGTGAAATCTCAGCTCAGGGCCTTCCTCCTAACCTCCGCTGTGTTGGTGGGTAGGATGAGGCCCGACCTGCAGCTCGCCTGAATAAAGCCTTGCTTTTGCATTTCGGAATGTCTGGCTCTCGGTGGTGGTCTTCTTGGTGGTCTTCTCACGACTTGGGCATAACAAAGGAACATAAAACGCCTTCGGACAGAGTGACTGGATGGCTGAAACTGATTAAGGGTTGGTCAGAGAAGAAAAACAAGTTCTGGAGTTTCTCCAGAACTTTCCCACCCAGGTGTTGTTTTCAGTATCTAAATATCCCCCATGCTACACCCCTATGGCTTAAACCAATCAATTTTAAATGCGCTGGTACCTTGATCTGACCAATGACCCTTTCCAGATTCCTTCCTGCTACCAAATGTGCCAAACATGCTTTAGAATTATTTTATAATTTTCCCGCGGTGTGTGTAGATTTGTTAAAAGATGCTATGATGTATGCTAAGTCACTGCCTTCCCCAAAGAATGTATAAAACAGCTGGAAGCCCTAGGCTCAGGGCCTCTTAGCGTCACCACATGCTGAGTGCTCAGACTGAGCTAGCTCCCAATAAATGCCCTTTTTGCTCTTGCGTTGGTGTTGGTCTCTGGTGGTCTCTTGGGAATCCCAAACTCAAGCATTTCAATTGGAGACATAGTCTCCATGACTTTTCTGCCCAGGCTAACTTGATCCTCAGATGTCAGTCTCCCAAATAACTAGGATTGTGAGCATGAACCACTAGTACCTGACAATGTATTTTGAACAATTCACCTCACTACCTCAAACCTCTTCATAAATTTATTTGGGATTATTATTCTGCTTTCATGTCCTCTCCTTGCATTTCCCTTCTTTTTACTGATATATTAAAACATTCCTCATTTTAAATTCATGTCATTTTCCAGGTCTAGATCTTACATATGAAAGAAAATATTTTTGTCTTTGTGATTCTGGTTTATCATACTCAATAATGATAATCACCTGTTTCCTGCAGAGTACATAATTTCATTCTTGTTTACAGCTGAATACTACTCTACTCTGTATATTTAGACTTTTAAAAATCTGTTCTCTAGTTGATGGGCACCTAATGTGATTCCACTGTTTGGCTATTCTGAAACTATTTCTGCTGAATCCTGACATATACTCCGAGAGAGAGAGAGAGAGAGAGAGAGAGAGAGAGAGAGAGAGAGAGAGAGAGAGAGAGAGAGAGAGAGAGAGAGAGAGAGAGAGTATGTGCATGTGTGCATGCCCAGGAATGGTATAATTCTATTTTCAGTTTTGTTGTGGACCCATACTGATTTCTATAGTGACTACACGAGGTTATTTTTTTTTAAGAGAAAACATGCATTACAATAAGAAATTTCCTGGGGAAAATGAAACAATTTCTCTTATAGTTTGGATAGTATGGGCTCCCTGCAAGCACAGCTATAGCCTAAATTTGGTTTCTAAATACAATTTTCCTTGAAGGAAGGAATGTGTACTCCCTGGATAGTGGCTGACTCCCCAAGAGAGAAAAGGAAAACACAAAAGTTCCTGGAGCATTCTTCAATGCCTGAATATAGGAAAATAAGTTTCTTTTGGCCAGTCCAGAGATTTGGAATCAGGGCATGAACACTGTTCCTGGTTTCTTTTTGCTGAGGCTAGCACTCTACCACTTGAGCCACTGGGCCACTTCTTGTTTTTTCTATATATATGGTGCTGAGGAATCAAACCAAGGGCTTCCTATATGCAAGGCAAGCACTCTTCTGCGAGGCCACTTTCCTAGCCTCCGGAAAGTAATTTTTTTTAAAGAAAGTCCCATAGAGAAAAGACTGGTAATGTCAAAGGGCCTAGGATCCTTCCTGAAACACCTCCCCAGAGTGAAACTTACAAGACATTGGACAATAATGACAGTATTCAGTTATAAACCTAAAATTAAACTAAAATTTTGTGCAACTATATGACATAATGAAAACAAAATACATTAACAAACACAGGAGAATACATTTAGAAACAATCCAAGTATTGATGGTAGAAAGAAAACAAAACATGACAAATAACCAGTCTACTTATGGTTGTGGAAATGTGCTTAAAGACAAAGTTTAAGTAGGAACAGAATATTCACATAGTTTTAAGGTATTATCTATAAAACAGTTAAGAATTACAAAGTGAAAATAGCAATCTTATAGTAGCTACTATTAGTTTGCACATTTTATTTCAAATGGGCGAAGTTAATAATGAGATGTGTGGCTATCAGATTATCATATTACTCCTCACCTAGTGCTCTGGGAAAGGCACTCAGCCTTGGGACATATTATAATTTCAAATTAATCACAACAAAGCCTAAAAGACATATTAGAATCAACTGGCCAGTTCTTTTCAAAAGTATAAAATTTGGGGGCAACAAAAAAAGAAATTAAGTTATCTCTTATATTGGAGAAGCATTGAAGCCATGACAATAACTATGGTGTGAGTTCTTCAATTGTTTCTTAAAACAAAAACAGAATAATGGTAGAAAAACATTGAGGAAGTACAGTCAAATTATTTATTATAATTAATAGTAAGGTTCAACACTAGTTATTTTTATTAATATTCTTTGGGAATATAAGTGGCCAAAATAAAGAGAAACTGTGGACTATTTGTACCACCCTTCTGTGATTTGAGCCATCTTGCTATATAAATGTTTAAAAATAATTCCCTTACTCTCTCCTTTTTTTGTCCCCCAAAGCCCAAGAGTATGAAGAATGTCAATTTTCCCATGTTGCCTTATTGAGCAAGCAGAGTGGAAAAGAGACTAGATAACATATAAGCTTCTTTCTAAGCTTCTTGACACTTTCTATTCCCTTCAGGAACAGCCATAGCCGGAAGAAACTGAGGAGCAGAGGGTGAAAGTCAAACTGGCTTATCTTCTTTACTTGCCCAGAAGGGAGAAGAAAGGTAGCTCTTAGAATCTCAGAAACCTGAGGAGGGAGTGGGGAAAGGCTGAACACAATGTCTTATTCCCACACTCTCCATTCCTTTTAAATAATAATTATATTATTGCCAAAGGATTACTCTTCAAACAACAAAATCTAGGACTTGTATTAAATAGCAATTCAAACAAGAAGCTCAGCATACTTATGATTTTGCTCTTGTTCCTTGTAGATATTTGAATAAAATAAAAGTAAATGTCAGACTTATCCCCTTATGCACAAGAGATGATTGGAATAACATAGCTCTTATTATTCATTAATGAAAACTAGATTTCCTAAGAATACATTTGTTGTAAAATTTTCAGTTGTCCTATTAGCTCTCACAGAGAACTGTATTTAATTTGCATGTGTACTTTGAACTACAAGTTGTTAGTATTTTCTTTACTTTGTATTTTCAAAGTTAGAATCAGGAAGACTGGTGGTAGATATGCAGGAAGAGAGCATATTTACATCTTGACCTTTCACTGTCATTGTCAGCCATGCAATCAAAAATAAAATTAACTTGCAACAAGGTACAACAAAATAAACAAGACTCTCAAGTTACCAATACACAGAGAGACCAAAAGAGGACAGTCTTGGGAGAAAAGCACTGAATAGTAAGACTCAAGTACTTCTTCATATGCATATAAAATAATACAGACAGAAAAGAACTGCACAGATAAGGAAAAAAAATTCTTCTTAATTTGTCTTACTGTTTTTAGAGGACTCCATATTCTTTACCTCATATATGGTGTATACACGTGTACTACAATTAAGAGAAGCTGGAAGGAGGGCACAAAATAAGTGGAAAGCAGGTGAAAAAATACAGCAAAGGGACCCAACAGCTGTAACAGATATTGATGAAACTGAACTAAGCAACTCAAGGATGGTGCTGGGAGGGAGGAAATGAGAGAGAAAGAGGGAGCAGATGATACTAAGCAAAAGGAAATAAATGTATATATCACCTGATCTGGAAGAAATAAGTTTTACTGTTAATGTTCATAGAGTTCATAAACTTTGTAGGTTAGAATGATGATGTTCATCATTAGGAAGGTTAAAATATGTACTGTGAAATTTATGTAGTTGCTTAATCTCAATAAAGAAAAAGAAATAAAATTAAGTTATAAAATGATGAAGGGAAACCCCCACATCAACCACTGGTGTTCCCTTCTTACTTTAAGTGCACAGCTCTCTTCTGTTCTAAGTGCCCCATCTAGGACAAACTATTCAAATATTGACAATAAACAAGTGAAACAGTGAGATGAACTGTAGTAGGCCCTTTCTTCTGCAAAATGGAAACCATGCTGAGGCACAGTTAACTTGCCTTTCAGGAAGTTAAAATAACCAAGATTTTTTTTTCCAGAAGAAAGCAAAGCCCAATATTTTTATTTAAACCATCTCTTCAACCTGTCTTCCTTCCCACTAGACTCTTAGTTGTGTGTGATGCAAGGTCCTGCTACCCTCCCCAGGGCAGAACAGGCAGTGAATGAACAGAGACAGGACACAAAGGAGTAAGATGTTGCTACCCAGTGGATAACTAATTCTTGTTGAAAATTTCTTCAGAAGTCCTCATTGAAGTATGAGCATAAAGTCTTCAGAAAGGTTTTATTCGCTATTGAATACATTAAAATACTTCATACACTGACGTACAGGACAATGTTTACACAGAGATCAAGTTATCCATTTTTCCTCAAGACTCCAAAGTGAAAGAAGAAATTAGAAGGCTACGGAACGACTAATATGGTGGCTCCTGCCTGCAATCCTAGCTACTCAGGAGGCTGAGATTTGAAGATTGTGGTTTGAAGCCAGCCCAGGAAGAAAAAGCTATGAAATTAATATCTCTAATTAACTACTACCACTACCACCACCCCAAAACAAACAAACAAATGAAAAAACAGAAGTGATTTAAGTTACCAAGCACCAGCCTTGAGCAAAACAGCTAAGTGACAGCATCCGTGCTCTGAGCTCAATTTCCACACACACACACACACACACACACACACATACACACACACGATGCCATACATTACTATACATTTGCATCGATATCTACTATGTAAATTTATGAGGGGTTTTTGGAACAATTCTGTACATTTGAACAAAAGCGCTACCATGCATATTCATTGCCTTTCTCAAACTGAAATCTAAGTTTGATAAGTTGTGACCAGTGGGTTGTTTTATCCCTAGCACATGTGAATAGTAATGTTGAGTTAGGCTAAAGCAGATGTTGGCAAAGCCTTTGTGCACACTTCTCATTTTGGCACTCCAGTCTGTTCTTTATGTTATGATTATCTCCTGCACTCTATAATCGCATCTCATCAGCTCCTGCTGTTCACCCAGTCCTTAGTGGGTTTCTTCTGTGAATTGCGCTGATCATTGACCTGCTCCAGCTGGATTTGTTAGCCCGCTGAGTGAAAACCCTGCATGTCTTTTCAAGAAGAATTTCTATTTAAGTGCATTTAAATAAGATTGTATATGTATATGCCATTTTGGTTCTGCAAAAAAACAGAATGTTTGTTCCCTTCAAAGTAAAAATGGTCATATGTAATGAGTGAAAGATTCCAGGGTTGCCTTTCTTTTGTGTGTGTGTGTGTGTGTGTGTGTGTGTGTGTGTGTGTGTGTGTGTGTGAAGTTGAAGATTGACTATAGGAAAACGTTCTACCACGTGAGCCATGCTTCAGTCCTTTCTCTTTTTCAGTTTTTTGTTTTTTGTTTTCTCAATAGGGTCTCATGCTTTTGCTCTGGTAAGCTTCAACCTGCGATCTTTCTACCTAACCTTCCAATTAGCTGTGATTACAGAAGTGCACCGCTATCACTACTGGGTTTTGGTTCTTTGTTTAGTTGAAAAACATCTTACTTTTTGCCTATGCTGGTCTTTAGTTACATTGCTTCTCTCTCTTCCTAGCTGGGAGCACAGGACAGTGCCACCATTCCTGTACTGCCTTTATTTAACACTTACACTTTTGAGATATGGTCTTTCTATGCAACCCAAGCTGGTTTAAATTTGTGCTATTTTTGCCTCAGCCTCCTGAAAGAGGCTGAAAGTCACACTTCCGAACTCTGAGTTAGTGTTTGCTCTGTTACTTGCTAATTATAGGAGTTTAGAAATATCAAACATACTCGTGGTAAGTTAACTTCATCTGTGTAGAACAAGGAAATCTTACTAGACATTCTTGACTTCAAAGGGGAAAAAATCATTGGTTTTCAGACTAAGAATATATTATAATCAGCTGTACAGTTTGCTAAGAGTGATAAGCTCCACTAGAGGTATGAAGACCTGCGAAGATGTGTTCTGGTAGCTCAATCGTGCATTTTGAACAATTAGTCAGATGATGATAGTTTTTCTATCATTTTATAGGACTGTTCTCTGAAATATTGAACTTATCCGTCATCACACTTTTCCTCCCTTATTGTTTGAGTAGAGTTTCTTTATTCTATGTGACTTATTTTACAAAATTGTGGGGGCTGAGCATGTAAGATTGAATAATAGAATAATTAGAATTAGGAGTGTGAAAGTCATTTCTGTAGACCCTTCAAGCCTCATTATTTTTCAATATATAACATAGAAAGATAATTAGTGCCTGTTTTAAAATAGGTATATTGCAGTTGTCCCTCGCTATATTGGAGTTCATTTATTGCAGCTTCACTGTATCTTGGGATTTTTTTTTTAATGTAAATAGTGATCCCTGACCTATCGCAGAGTTTATATTCCAGAGACCCCCAAGACAGGGGAAAATCCTCAAAGTAACAGTAAGTGAGCCGCAATAGCTGCTTCTCGGACTTTGGCCTATGGCAGGGGTTTCTGTAACTGTATCCTGTGATAGGTGAGGGATCCTTGCCTGTTTAGATTTCAGTTCTCTGCTCCACAGCTTTCTTCCTTTTTCTTATTTTAGCCCAAAGATAATTCATCTACAACTAAAACAATAAGAAAGTTTACCTGGTTTGCAGAGGCCGAATGTGGCGGTGTCAGCCTGTAATCCCACCTACTGAGGAGGAAAACAAAGAGGATCACAGTCATATTCAGAGAGAATCTACTTTGTCTGAATCCACAACCTAACTAAAACAAAGGTCTGGATGTGTATCTCCAGGGCCACAGGGCTGCTTAACAAATGAGAGGCCCAGAGTTAGATTCACAGTACCTCACACAAAAGAAAAAAAAAGTCTTACTTATTTCAAGATGTATTATGTACTGTTATTTTTTTTGTCTTCTAGTTTATTAAGACATTCTTACATTTGAGTCTTCTAACTCTCATCTTTCCTTTGTCTCTTCTCCAGCAAAAGGACATAATGTGAATTAAACACTTTGACCCTTGCCTCAGGCACATACACAAAGTCTTCTGAACTCTCTTTTCTGAGTTCTAAGGGGAAGATGCAGTCTGTCACCACAGTGCCTCATGAATATGGCCTTTTCCCTAACATGAGGGACCTCTCAGAGGTGTCGATCAGTTGATTCAACTCATACTCATCCTCCAATTCTAGTATTCTATTCAACTCTGTTGTCTCATAGTCATTGTCATACTGACATACTTACTGTTCTTGTATTACATGTTGTACATTTCAGTGTTAATTCTGTATATCAGAGATTTGGGAAATCATATCCAAATCTGTATCACTTAGTGTGATACAGATTTTTTTTTACTGCTCAACATATGGCTAAAACTGATTGCAACAAAACAATTTTCAAAAGAAGTTTATGCTTATGCATCCAAAGATAATTTATTTTGCTTTTATTCCTGCAATCTTAGGAGAAAAATTACATTTTCTCCCAGATTTTGACTCTCACTGTTTTCCTTAAAGAAATCACAAATTGCTTAAGCTATCAATATTAAAACAACATTTAATTTGCCTCTCAGCTTATTTTTATGTAATTAGCTTTTCCTCAATCCATTTTCTTTTTTATTCCAGCATCTACCAATAAATATCTTTTATTTTACATATATATATTCTATTTTTTAAGCATTTTTTTGTGTTGGTAGTGAGACTTGAACTCAGGGCCTGGGCTTTGTCCTTTAGCTTTTATTGCTCAAGGCTAGCAGTCTACCACTTGAGCCACAACTCCACTTCCAACTGTTTTTTGGTTAATTGAAAATAAGTCTCCTGGATTCAAAGGTAGCTTTTAACAATATGTAGTTAATTGAGAAAATAGAGTTTTAGTACTTGAAAGGGAGATTAGTTTCTTTAGTAATCAGGTAAAATTGTGTTTTGATTTACCAGAGTTTGGTTATAGATAGATAGATAGATAGATAGATATAAATATATAGATATAAATATACATGATATAGATAAATAGATGTTTCCTATTAAATTAAATGTACAAATTAAACTGATACTTTTTTTGAAAGCATCTGGAAATATCTAACAACTACCTTGAAAAGTTTCAATCTATTTGACCAGGTAAATTTTTGCCCAAATTAAGACTACTTTGTATAATCTTGACTGGATATCCTATACTTTCTTAAATAATATTTACCTTTCATACAAAATACATGAATAAGGTAATTTATGTATTCCTCTACTCTAATTTTACATGTATTATAGGACTAAATATTCAAATACCAGTTTGCAATTTGTTGCATATTTTATGTGATCATATGTGTACTGATGTCTTGATCATTGACACACAAATCAATATTATATAACTATACTTGTTCAATATCTTTCCTAAAAGTTAAGACCTACCAACTTGGCCCTATTTATACTTGTTTCCTTATGTATCCACTTTCTCTATCCAATCTATTTTCTTTATCCTGTTTATATGATTGATAGTGGATATTGCTGGATACAACAACCATTTGTTTGTTTTTAATATGCAAAATATCAGAACACACTTTTAATGGTAATACTGTAAACATTGACAACTGTCTACTGGCTTCTTTCTGCCTATCCCTCTAAGTTTTCAGAGAGATTGAATTTAGCAGCATACTCTTCAGAGTTTCAGGAAGTAATTGGGTGATACCAACCACCCACTTTAAATGAAATTAGGGAAGCAATTCATTTTCTAAATGAGAAAATCAACATTTAAAAGACATAAAGAAGAACTAAATCTTGAAGCTAAACAAACTCAGTAAATGAAAATAATATGTTGAAAGTCAAAACATTACTTTGGATTGAATAGGAAGAATTTCTGACAAGAAAGACAAAAACATAGCCATACAAACAAATGAATAAATGAGAATCAAGAACTGTGAAGCTTATGGGATATATATATATATATATATATATATATATGTATATATAACATATATACACACATGTATATGTACATATACACATGCATTTATGTACACATATACATACATACATATATGGATATATGGATATGTATGTACATTTGTGTGTGTGTATGTGTGTGAGTATGTACTATGGGAAAACTGGCAAATATGTGGTGGTATCAGGCTATGATCCCACCTACTGAGGAGGAAAACAAAGAGGATCACAGTCATGTTTAGAGAGAATCTACTCTATCTGAAACCACCACCTAACTAAAATAAATGTCTGGGTGTGTTTCTCCAGAGCCACAGAGCTGGGAGGCCCAGAGTTAGATTCCCAGTACCACACACAAAACAAACAAACAAAAAAAAGTCTTATTTATTTCAAGATGTATTATGTACTAGAAAACATGGCAAAACTACAAAAAACAAAACTAAAAAATTCTTCAAAATACCAAACCAGAACTGGATTTTATAAAAGATATGCACAATTGACATGTTTAGCATAACCAAAGAAAATGAGAATAGTAAAATAAATAAAATCAAGAAATTACATACACAATGAGTTTGATAGGGTACATTTTATGTATGCATGGAATTGTCACAGTGAAATCCATCTTGTACTACTAAAACAATCTTGGAAAACATCAGAAATTAAAAGAGTGTACAACTGACACTATGGAAATACTAAAGATCATTAAGATCTATAGCGAACAACTATTTGTCAACAAATTTGAAAACCTGAAAGAAATAAATTTCTTTTAGACATATATAATCTTCCAGAGTTGAACATGAGGATACAGAAAACCTTAAGGAATCAAAATGGCATAATGAGATTGAAAGAAGAAAGTCCAACTGAGATGTTTTCGGTGCCAAATTTTACCAAACTTAAAAAAAAAGAAAAGTTAATTCTAATTCTTTTCAATCGATTCCATAAAACTGAAGACAAATCTCTAATGTTTCTTTGAGACTAGTATTACTCAAATCCTTGGACATAACAAATGAGAAATTTTTTAAAAAGGTATTTTGAGCCTGCAAATGTTGTGCACAAAGCTTAGGAATGTGAATGAAGGAACACATCAGTGAAGATACATAACTATCCCAGCCACACAAGAATGATGTTAAATTTGTACTTCAAATCATATACCATGTTCTATCAAAAACATTAATGAACATAGAAAAAAATACCATTTTATTTTCTCCACAATTTAGGTAAAGTAATTAATTGCCATGATTTATTTTAGCTACTAAGTATCTTATCATGTTCATGAGTTCTAGGAAATATAATATAAATAATATAAATACATGTATATATATTTTTTTCATGAGGTGACTAATTTTATTATTCTATTATTGTTTTAACCACATCAAATGCATGAGTTCTATGAAAGATACTAGTTGTAAATGACATATTTTACTTAATTCTGTCATATGATTATGTAATATGTCAATTTTAAACACTGATATTAAACCAAATTAGTTTTGAATAATCATCATTATGAAAGGGAAAGTAAATAGAAGAAGCCAGGGACTAAATAAAATTTAAATGCTTATTTTCACTGGAGTAGCTTGGATTCTATCCTTTATATTAAAAAAAAAATAAAATCCCCCAAATGGAGTGCAGTTTCCTTTCTTCTCTTTAGGCAAGAATGCAACAAAAATGACCTTCTTTTCTCTGTTTCCTATACAACTACTAGAGTTTTTAGAGTGTTTTGGTGTCTCTTTTGACATCTTTTTCTTCATGTCTTTTTAAACAAAGATTTCTCAGTATCTTTTCATACATTCTATATTGTTCTTATAACCATCAGCGATTTCCTTTGATTCTTTTCTTTACAAAAGAAACCAAGAAAGAAAATAGTTTCTGCACTACTTCTATGTGCTGTTTCTGAATTGGCTTTTTATTTTCCAGTTATCAACTGTTAACTCCCAGTTCAGTTCAAGCTCTTCAGAAGAAATAATTTACAGAAGAAATCATAGGAGGAATACAAAAGGTAGAACATGAAATGGTTTCCAGGTGTAAGGAATCACATAAATAAAGGCATAGCTGTCAGAAATGTTGAGCATGGAAATGCATACATAACTGACCTGAGTTATATTATTGTTGAGAACCTAGATGAATATAAAACTCTACTGTGAAACACCCTGAATGTCAGAGAGAAATGCACTAGAACAACAAAACAAAATTATTTTTTCAAATATAAGTATAGGAATTTAAAATTAAGTTGTAAAATTTAAGACAGCAAAAGCATGATTCTGGCAGTGTGGATATGTATGCATGTTCCATAAAAGAAAACAGAATATAGCAATACATAGATGGATATTCAACCTCTCTCTCTCTCTCTCTTTCTGTGTGTGTGTGTGTGTATATGTGCTCACATGCACA
Organism: Perognathus longimembris pacificus; assembly: GCF_023159225.1. Lineage (NCBI taxonomy): Eukaryota > Metazoa > Chordata > Mammalia > Rodentia > Heteromyidae > Perognathus > Perognathus longimembris. The sequence goes on along the minus strand of NC_063169.1, from coordinate 16,062,857 downwards.
CAGAGTACATTTTTCCATACAAGTTCATATGTAGCTGTAATGTATTACCCATATTGAAATTAGAATATAGAAAAATGATTGTGGCAATGTCATTCTTTCTGATAGAGGCATAAAATTCCATTGTGTATATGTACCACATTTTCCTGATCCATTCGTCTACTGAGGGGCATCTGGGTTGGTTCCATATTTTAGCTATGACAAATTGTGCTGCGATGAACATTGTTGTGCTGGTGGCTTTAGTGTGTACTAAGTGAAGTGAGCCAGACCCAAAGAAATATGGACTCTATGGTCTCCCTCATAGGGAATAATTAGCACAGGCTTAGGCTAGTCACAGCAGAGGATCACAAGAGCTTAATAGCTATGCCCCTATGAATGCATAAGATAATGCTAAGTGAAATGAACTCCATGTTATGGAAACGAGTGTTATATCGCTGCAGTAATTACTTTCAACATGCCATGTGTAACTGTAGCTTCTATTATTAATGATCCTCTTGTATTCCCTTCCTGTGTTGTACCAGCACTATCACTGTGTCTTATCTGAGTACATTGGAAACTGTATATACTGGTATTAGAACTAGGAAAGTGAAAAGGAATACCAAAATTGAGAGACACAGGATAAAAAGTCAAATGACTACAAAAGCAATACTTGCAAAAGTGTTTGGTGTAAACCAACTGGACAACTCATGGGGAGAGAGGGAAGGGGAGAGGGAGGAGGGGGTATGAGGGAGGAGGTAACAAACAGTACAAGAAATGTATCCAATGCCTAATGTATGGAACTGTAACCTCTCTGTGCATCACTTTGACAATAAATAAGAAAAAAAATAAAATAAATTTAAAAAAATAAAATGATTGTGAATCAACTATTACTTTTTACTATGTCAATAAAAAGCACAAAATTTTACTGGCTGAAAATGAGTGAACATATTCGGTGTTATTTTTTGGTATTCTTTATTGTTCTTGGTTTGACCCACTGAAGGGAGGTCAACTAGAACGTAATGTGTCACAAATGCCTCTCTCTTCTCCTTAGACCAATGAAGTCTCCAGCGTCTGCCTGGACACCACCACCAGTTCTCCTAGTTCTCTGGTTTGCAGGTGGCCTGTTATGGGATTCCCAGTATTGTTTCTATAATATATAACCTAGTTCCTTACAATAAAACAGGTTCCCATGTAGATGATAGATGTATTATAAACATATATGCAAACATATATGAGAAACAGAAAGGGAAGGAGAACGATCTCCTGTGGCTTCTACTTTCTTGCATACCACTGACTAATACACACATTTATTATTATAGTATTATTTTTAATTATTTTAAACACAGTAATAAAATGATATGGTTTTATACTATGGTATACTGTTTGGAATTTTATCAAATTTATCACATAACTTTTATCAATATCACATAACTTTTATGCTAATTTAAGTCTACAGAAAAATGAATGGAATGAAGAGATTTTCTATATTCATTTTACTTACACACATGCATAGTCTGCCCTTATATATTTTAGCCCTGTGATTCATTTCCATCACCCAAGACCATGGCTTCCACTCTGCTCATTCTGTGGATTTGGACTCATTACATGTACTCGCCACACAGCGTCACACAGTCTTCACTCTCCCAAATTCTCTGTGTATCATCCCTCCATTTCAGTCAAACCCTGGCAATCACTCTTACTTTTGTCTTGATAGTTTCTTAAGAAGTAAGGAGGCCCATGACCATTCTTACTGGCTTCATTTAATTATCATTATAAACTTAAGATTCTTCCATGTCTTTTCATGGCTTATAGGCTCACATCTTCTCAGCGATGAAGAATACTTAACTGTCAAAAGTTAATTTATTAACTTATTCCCAATAATTTTAGAAAATATAACTGCAACATAGCATGTCGTCTCTGAATGTTTCACGTTATCGTAGAAATTGAAAAGTTAATTACTACTTAAATATCACATAAACATTCAAACTACTAGTAGATAGAATATAATAACAAACAGTAAGTCACATACATATTACATAAATTCAGTTCTTGTCTCTTGGTACTTAGTATGCCAAAAGAGAGCAGTTATTTGGAAAAAATATACAAACACAGGTTTGAGATTAGCATACGCAAATAAAAAATGAAAATAATAAATAGTTAATATTATGTTAAAAAAAGACAGTCACTCTTATCTTTGATGAATTCTTAGTAGTTTTTCCTTTCTAATAATTATTCCTAAATCCATGAAAATAAAATCAATTTGAATCTATAAAAGGTTTCATTATAATATATTATCTCAAATAGCAAATATAGGCACATTTTAAGGTTTTTATGACCACACAAGCATATCAGTATTGTCTCATCAGGGGTTACTCAGAACTTATTCACAGAACAAATGTGAACAGATATTAAGTAATTGTACAAAATTACTTAGGAAATTTTTTTTCAAAAATGTACATGGCAATTTGTTTTCACAAATACTCAGTTTTAACTAATCATCATAATACTTTTACTTATTTTGTTCAAGGCAGAATAATTTTTGTAAGAACCACAGATTAAACTTTTATTCCAGGAACACTTTTTTATATTTATTTGTAGTTTTACCATAGGTTAGATGCATTTCAAGGGAAAATATTTAAATTTCATTTTTGGATCAATATTTGACTCAATAAACACTTGCCTATTGTTTTATTATGTAGCTGGTGAGTAAATAATGTAACAATGAAGATCATTGAAGATAATTATATAAATTTGATTGGACTTAAAAGCATAATTAGTAGTATTTATTATTTAAAAATAAAACAAATAGCTTAAAAATGACAGTGTAACTAGTAGCTAGTAATACATGGGGGTAGGGTCAATTAAATATTTCATTTAGGTATATTTTTCTTTTTATTTCATAACATACATTTTAGTGCCACTATTCATTTTAGAGGTTGATTTTTAAAGCTTAAAAGCAAATCATTCTTTCTGTTAGTTTTATTTACTTTTATATGCTTTCTAAGGAGAATTATGTGTTTAATATTACAGAAAAAGTATGAGCTCGATAATGCAAAGCTTTTTAAATTTAACTTACATATTCTGAACTTATGTAATAAAAAATTATTTATAGGTATTAAGTAGAATGTAGGGAAGCTAAATTGAAGATCTCACTTTCAAAAGTTAGTGATGTCTTTGAATAAAAACTGTACCATTTTGGGCACCAGGTTTTTGTATATTCTTCATAAGGCAAGCATATTTTTAACCTTAGCAAATTTGCAATTATTTATGGTTGTTGGATTAGCATCAGTATACAGGGATTTGTTATTGCTTATTGACATCTGAAGTTTTTATGCCTGAATTTCCCATAGTGGGTTGGTCCAATGTTCACTTAAAGTAGCTGATCTGGGAAAATTAATGACTTATTCAGCAGTAACTTACAATGCATTTAGTCCCCTTACTTGTAGTTGAAGAATTCCCAAATATGGATGAATTTCTTGGACTAACATTCCTATGAACATAGTAAAATCTCACTTTCTAGCAAACTAGTTATACATGACAGCTAAGAAGTGTTTACTTGCATGACACATATAGTCCTGCAAACATATTGAATAAGAAGGCCTCTGATTTTTGACTTATGATAAACAAACCTGGAATTCATTAAATCATGGGGGATGAGTTTGACAATGTTACATAAGATACATATGGACAGAAAACAGGGAGAGTTTATTATGTCCTGATTATGAGAAAGAAGAAATCACACATTTCCCTAACTTGAATGTACAACTTAACTGGGGCAACTTTAGCCAGGAAGATAGAAAGGCACCCTGAAAACCCAGGACATCTCTGCTCCTCACCAAGAACGGTTAAGCACCCATTTCTTAAAATTATTAGTAGAATTTTAAGGTTCAACTGTGTAAAAATTTGCAACAGCCCAAGTCTTATTTCACACTCTAACCCTTTCTGATGACTCATACATTAGCAAGTGTTTGATAAATTTGGCATAATATTTATATTACAACAGGGAAAGGTGTTTATTCACAGAGAATTTGTGTATTTTTCACTGCTCCTGGATAAATAAACCATATGACACTATATCTCACTATCGATAGATTATTTAGGCTTCTTTATGCACAAAGCATGTACAGCTGAACTTCATCTTTTCCAGTTTGTTTCTTTTTCTTTCCCGATTCCCCTTTCAAAGATTATATTATGTAAATATGGTAAAAGCAAAGATGATTGTCTTATCCTTAATCTCATTGGAAACATTTTCAATTTTTACCATTCAGGTTAATATTTTCTATGTTCTTTTTTGTGTTTAGTTTGGCCTTGAATAATTAGAAATGTATTACTTCCTTAAATGAATTTTTAGATTTATCATGAAGGAATGTTGACTCTCACCAACTGCTTTTTCTACATCTGCTGAAATAAATGGTTTATGTTTTATTTTTATTTCCTTCAGTTGATATTTATTCATTTGTGTTTGTATGGCCATATTTGAATCTCTTGGATAAATCTCATGTGGTCATGGTATGTGAATTTTTATTAGGTTTTGAATTTTGAATTTGTGATATTCCATTAAATATTTATGAATCTATGTTCATCAGGTATATTCACCAAGAAAGCAGTGAAATAATTCAATGCATTTATAGGGGCAATGAGTTTTTTTTATTAAGACAGGAATTAGTATGAATTTCATTTTGACAGTTTGGTTGCTTTGAGAGAGCATGTTGCTATGTAACCCAAACTGGCCGCACACTCCTTATTCCTCTGGGATTGCAGACATCTACCATCACCTTGGCAGCACTTTTGGATTTGTGTACTCATAGCAATATTAGTCAGGTCTAGATAAGATTTTTCAGTTTCAATGTTCTGTTTTTGTTTCTTAAATTACAAAAATGTTATTATAAATGTGATGTACAGAATGGTTATAGGTACATTAGTTGGGTAAAGAGTATATTTTCTTTTGGACAATGTCACCCCTTCCATCTCCGTCTTCCAGTTTTTCCCTCCTATCCCCACCCACAAGTTGTAGAATTCATTTACAACATACTGCGTTTTGTTTTTATTTCCTTAGTCCTACATCAATTTTGGTCTAAAGTCTATGTGTGTTCTCCTTACAGATTTGATAACCACTCTGGATTTTCCTCCCATGCATTCTTCTTGTTGAATATTTGCCTACTAATTTCCATGAGGAAGGGAAAGCATCAATGTATTCTGCTTGCTTGGGTTTCATGCCTACATTGTAAAATGAGAAAACAAAAAGCCTGATATCTTTGGAAATGTCACCAATGAACTAAGACTATGCCAAGTGGTACAGAACAGGCCAAATCTATATTTAAAAAAATGAATATGTGACATACAGTACAAGCTATATCAATAACTGAAGAAATATTTACCACCTGCAACTTCAGGGAGATGTGTTATTCAATATATTAGAGAACTTGAATCATATGCTTAAGTCAATTATTTTATTAGTTACCTACTTCTGAGGCAGACAAAATTATGTGATTGAATATAAAAGTAAGTTACTGGAATGAGAGATTCTCATTGGGGGATTTGGGGATAAGACCAGAGGAGTCCATTCCACAGTAACTGGATGCTTCACCAATTACTGTGGAAATTTATCTTGCATTTGTTCAGATTCTCCAATTATAGTTTGAAATTCTGAGTGGCATTTCGAAGAAACATTTCTGGTAAACCTTTTGTTTCCCTGGAAGGGTTACAAAAATGTTTTGACTTCATAATCAGTGTTCTGAGATATTATTTTTTGAAGTTCATTTCCTTTGTCATAGCCAGATGGTGGCATCATTTCATTCAAATTGTAGCTTTGAACTTTATTATCTAAATATTTTGATTATTAATGTGATAGTAAATCCAAATCACATTTTTTGGCAATGTTCAGAGTTCACAAATATTTCAAATACCTGACGCTTTGCTTTAGTCTTGGTGCTAAATGAGAGGGAGAAAAGACTAAATGTTGCATAATTGTACAAACATGTCTTTCTGGAAAAGTAAATCTATCAAATGAAAAAAAAAGGAAACAAAAATTTGATTTAATAGGCTTTTCTAGGAAATACAGAAACTGCAATTCAATGCTAAATAAAGTGACTATTTAATTTTAGCAAAACATAATGGGAACATAACATCTGACTTGAGTTCTAAGGAGTAGATGATCACTAAGACAAAGACAAGAATACTGTGGGCAGAAATTGAAGGATACTACAATGCCCTGCTGGAAGGTCACATATAGAAATGCACAATGGCAAAGAAAAACAAGGTTTGAAACAAGCAAGGTCAAATAACGGGTTAAAGCAATCACCGTCAGAGCTAGTGGAACATCAGAGCTGGTGGAACATTAGAGATAGTGAACTCCCATAAATTATGGGAGCCGACTAAAAGATGGGATCAGTGGTAGGCATGTGAATCCTTTGTAACATGTTATATTTGGATCATGGACCAGAATCTGGGAGAGGAAAGGAAACCATGCAACTGTCTATTGAAACAGCACAATTACAAAGCCATCTTCCTCCCTGTGCTTAACTGAATAGCTACTGCTTGAGACAGGGTCTTCCTAATTTTATTTTTGCCTGAGTAGACTCCAAACTGTCATCTTCCTAATTGCCTTCCAAGTAGCTAGGACTACAGGTGTGAGCGATTGCTATCAATAACTCTTATATTTTTATTATTGACTTCCCATATAATGTATTTTGTGAGAGTGCTGTCATTTGAAATCAGTCCTACTTGACATTTTAGCACACATCTTTTGGCATTGTGCCATAATGACCTTACACCATTCAATATTGATGTGTTTTAACTTATTTCCATTCACTTTGTGAATGATGTAGAAAAACAAGTACATCTTTTCTGTTTCCTGTCATTTCTTTGAAGCTGTAGAATTTACTCTTGCAAGAAACAGAAGAAAGGGATCATTTTTCCTCTCTGTTTGCTCTGCATAAAGGTAATCTTCAAAATTAAGGAATATTAAACAGTTAGAAGTTATTTTCATAATAATTTCACTCTTGAAATTTCTGGACTAAATTATGAAGCAAGAGAAAGTGTACTGACACTAAAACATGATTTAAATTTTGTTGTTGTTTTCCAAATCCAGTAGCTTGGAGATATATGACCCAGGTCGGGCAACATGAATTTTTAGGATAGAACCAAGCTTGGAATTATTTTCTGTGAAAATTCCAGAATCATTACAATGATACACAGTGTGATGAGAGGATATAAACAAAATTTTCTAAAGATCCCTGGATTTATTCTGTTCTCTGGCTTGTGATTTAAAAAAAAATATTTTGGGGACCACATAAACTACATGAATGAGATTAGTTATAGCTAAATTAATATGACTATACATATATATTTTTCAAAAGTCTTAAATTATGGTTATAATTACCCTTTTATGATTAAAGGGAACATTATGAAGTGGACTGCAGCGATATGATTACTGAACTTTATGTAAATGAATCAGAACCTCTGTCTAAATAAGATGACTTAAGACTTAGGTGGAATTCTGTATAACTTCACTGCAATGATGGGGTACATGCTGAAGACATTAGTCAAGAAAATAAGTGCAGAGGAAAAAAATTATTTGGAAAGTGATAGTTCCCTTTTGTGATTGCTTGAGGGTATTCTAATAATTACTAGAAATGAAGACACATGAAGAGATTTAGATGAAGTGCAGCCCAAAGCAGCTAGACAGAGGATGAACTTCAGCTCTACCATCATTTGGAGGAACATGGAATCTCACAACATATAATTTTCTGCTTTAACAAAATACAAAAGCCATTAATTAAAACCCATGTATGCATTTTTAGATTACTGATTTCTCATTATTTGATGTTGTTTGTTTTCCATTCTTGTGTATAATCTTATGAAGTTCCATTTATTGTAACCACTGATTAGGTGGCTCACTGTCCCAAAGGTCTGAAATAACTCATATTTATATGAAAACTATCGATCTAGTCCATTTATCATTCTCTCAATATGTGTGAACAAATAAAATTATATGATAGCTAAAACCAATTTGTGGTTTGAAATAATAATGTTTGAAATAATAATGTGGTATGGTTTTATTCAAATTTAGCAATGCACACGTATGACAACACTATACAAGTCCAGAATCCTTTACAAGTCCAGCCAATTATTTTAATCATAAATTAATTAACAGGTTAATCTATTGACTAACTCAGAGACTTCATGATCTCATCAATCCTCAAAAGCTCCAGGCCTGAACATTGCTGCATTGGAAACCAAGCTTTCAGCATTTGAGACTTCAAGGGTCATTTTGTAGCCAAACTGTGACATAGTTGCTGGTGAAAGAGTATTCTAGAACATGTTACCTTGGTAATTGACAGTCATAGTGTCATTTAAGAGTTATTTGGTAAATAATCAATGCAAAATGCAATATACTCTATGAACATGTGAGAAGAGTCTTTCTTTTGAATTCAAATGGACAAAATTAAGATACATTTCATTTTTTTGTTAAGATTTTATTATAAAACTGACGTACAGAGAGGTTACAGTTTCATACGTTAGGCATTGGATACATTTCTTGTACTGTTTGTTACCTTGTCCCTCATACACCCCTCCCTCCTCCCCCTTACCATTTCCCCCCCCTTGAGGTGTTCAGTTCACTTACACCAAACAGTTTTGCAAGTATTGCTTTTGTAGTTGTTTCTCTTTTTTTACCCTGTGTCTGTCAATTTTGGTATTCCCTTTCAATTTCCTACTTCTAATACCAGTATACACGGTTTCCAATATACTCAGATAAGATTACAGAGATAGTGTAGATACAATCACAAGAAGGTGATACAAGAACATCATCAATAGTAGAAGCTACAGATACACACGGGATGTTGAAAGTAGTTACAACTGTGATATAACAATCATTTCCATAAAATGGAGTTCATTTCACTTAGCATCATCTTATGTGATCATAAGGGTATAGCTATTGGGCTCTTGTGATCCTCTGCTGTGACTTGCCTAAACCTGTGCTAATTATTCCTGATAAGGGAGAACATAGAGTCCATGTTTCTTTGGGTCTGGCTCACTTCACTTAGTATAATTTTTTCCAAGTCCTTCCATTTGCTTACAAATGGGGCAATGCCATTCTTTCTGATAGAGGCATAAAATTCCATTGTGTATATGTACCACATTTTCCTGATCCATTCGTCTACTGAGGGACATCTGGGTTGGTTCCAGACACTCGCTATGACAAATTGCGCTGCAATGAACATTGCTGTGCTGGTGTCTTTACTGTGATTTTTTTTGTGGTTTTTCAGATAGATAGGCAAAAGTGGGATTGCTGGGTCATAGGGGAGTTCTACATTTAGCCTTCTGAGGAATCTCCATACTGCTTGCCAGAGTGGCTGAACCAGTTTACATTCCCACCAACAATGAAGTAGGGTTCCCTTTTGGCCACATCCCCTCCAACAACTGTTATTGTTAGTTTTCTTGATATATGACATTCTTACTGGGGTGAGATGGAATCTCAATGTTGTTTTGATTTGCATTTCTTTTATGGCCAGTGATGTAGAGCACTTTTTCATATGGCTCTTGGCCACTCTCATTTCCTCATCAGAGAAGTCTCTTTGTAAGTCTTTAGTCCACTTGATGAGTGGGCTATTGGTTATTTGCGGTTTTGTTTTGGAGGAAGGTAATTTTTTTAGTTCTGCATATATTTTATTTATTTATTTTTATTTTATTTATTTATTTTTTGGCCAGTCCTGGGCCTTGAACTCAGGGCCTGAGCACTGTCCCTGGCTTCCTTTTGCTAGCACTCTGCCACTTGAGCCACAGCACCACTTCTGGCCGTTTTCTGTATATGTGGTGCTGGGGAATTGAACCCAGGGCCTCATGTATACAAGGCAAGCTCTCTTGCCACTAGGCCATAACCCCAGCCCCTCTGCATATATTTTAGATATGAGGCCTTTGTCCTTTGAATGGCCGGTAAAGATCTTCTCCCAGTCTGTGGGCTTTCTGATTATCTTGCGAGCTATGTCCTTTGCCGTGCAGATGCTCTGCAGTTTGATGCAGTCCCATTTGTCCAACCTTTCTTTGATTTGTAGCCTTTCTGGGTCTTTGTTAAGGAAGTTCCGTCCTGCGCCAAGGAGCCCAAGTGTTTCTCCTACTCCTTCCTTTAGTGTTTTCAGGGTGTCTGTTTTGATTTCGAGGTCTTTAATCCATTTGGAATTGATTTTGGTGCAGGGTGATATATAAGGATCTAGTTTTAGTTTGTTGCATGTGTTGAGCCAGTTTTTCCAGCACCATTTTTTAAAGAGGCTATCTTTCTTCCAAACTATTGTTTTAGCCCCTTCATCAAAGATTAAGTAGGCGTAGTTCTGTGGGTCCATTCCCGGGTCTTCAATTCTGTTCCATTGGTCTTCAGGCCTGTTCCGATGCCAATACCAAGCTGTTTTTATTACTGTAGCTTTATAATACAGCTTGAAGTTGGGTATTGTAATTCCTCCAGCACTGTTCTTTCTGCTTAGGATTGTTTTTGCTATTCTAGGTCTTTTATTATTCCATATGAATTTCTGGATTGCTTTCTCTATTTCATCAAAAAATGGTGTTGGGATATTAATGGGTATTGCATTGAATTTGTAGATAGCCTTTGGCAATATTGCCATTTTGATTATATTAATCCTCCCTATCCAGGAGCATGGGAGGTTTTTCCATTTCCTTAGTTCTGAATTAATTTCGTTTTTCAAGCTTTAAAAGTTCTCATCAAAGAGGTCCTTTACTTCTTTGGTTAAGGTTATTCCTAGGTATTTTATGTTTTTGGGGCTATTGCAAAGGGAGTTGCTTTCCTGATATCAGCCTCGGTCTTCGGGTCGTTAGCATACAGAAAGGCCGTTGATTTTTGAAGGTTTACTTTATATCCTGCAATGTAAGTTTTGGATCAGCTCTAGTAGCTTGGGGGTAGAGTCTATGGGATTCTTTAGATATAGGATCATGTCATCTAAGAAGAGAGAGAGTTTAACTTCATCTTTACCTACTTGGATCCCCTTTATATTTTCTTCTTGCCTGATTGCTCTGGCTAGGAATTCTAGTACTATGTTGAAGAGAAGGAGAGAGAGTGGACATCCCTGCCTCGTTCCTGATTTTAAATGGAATGGCTTTAGTTTTTCACCATTTAGAGTTATGCTTGCTGTTGGTTTGTCATAAACTGCCTTGATTATATTCAGGGATGTTCCCTGGAATCCCAGTTTTTCTAGGGCTTTTAGCATAAATGGGTGCTGGATTTTATCAAACGCTTTTTCTGCATCCAGAGATAAAACCATGTGGTTCTTTAGCTTGCTCCGGTTGATGTGGTGGATTACATTAATTGACTTGCATATATTAAACCAACTTTGCATCCCTGGGATGAATCCAGTTTGATCGTGGTGTATGATTTTTTTGATGACCTGTTGAAGTCGATTGGCCAGAATTTTGTTGAGAATTTTTGCGTCTATGTTCATCAGGGAGATTGGTCTATAGTCCTCTTTCTGTGATGAGTCCCTGCCTGGTGTTGGGATGAGGGTTATACTGGCTTCATAGAATGAGTCTGGAAGTGAACATTCTCTTTCAATTTCATTGAAGAGTTTGAGAAATATTGGTGTGAGTTCTGTTTTGAAGGCCTTGTAGAATTCTGCAGTGAATCTGTCTGGACCTGGGCTTTTCTTGGATGGGAGATCATTTATTGCCATTTCTATTTCAATACTGGATATGGGTCTGTTTAGAAGGTTTAAATCTACATGGTTCAGTTTGGGGATATGTATTTTTTCTAGGTAATCATCCATTTCTTCCAAGTTCTTGAATTTGTTGGCATAAAGTTTTGCAAAATAGTCCCTTATTATTTTCTGAATTTCGGTTATTTCTGTGGTGATGTTACCTGTTTTATCTCTTATCTTGTTTATTTGAGTGTGCTGCCTTTGTTTTTTGGTCAGGTTTGCCAGGGGTCTGTCTATCTTGTTGATTATTTCAAAGAACCAACTCTTTGTTTTGTTGATTCTTTCGATGATTTTTTCGTCTCTAATTGATTTAATTCTGATTTGATTTTAATTATTTACTTCTGTCTATTGATTTGGTGTTTGGCTTTTTGTTCTCTCTTAAGAAAATTAAGTTGCTTCCTTAAATTATTGAGTTGCTGTTTCTCCACTTTGTTGATGTATGCACTCAGAGATATAAATTTTCCTCTTAGTACTGCCTTTGCTGTGTCCCAAAGGAGCTGGTACTTTGTGTCCTCAACTTGGTTGAATTCCATAAACATTTGAATTGCCGTTTTAATTTCTTCAATGACCCACTGATGGTTCAGCAGTGTGTTCTTTAGTCTCCATGAATTGTAGGATTTTCTGTGGTGGCTTTTTGAGTTGAGCTCTAATTTTATTCCATTGTGGTCTGAGAGAATGCAGCAAATGGTTTTGATACTTCTGAATTTGTACAGATTTTCTTTGTGCCCTAAGATGTGATCTATTTTGGAGAATGTTCCATGTGATGCCGAAAAGAATGTGTATTCTGTCCTTGCTGGGTGGAATATTCTGTAGATGTCAATTAAGTCTAGTTGGTCTATGCAATTGTTTAGTTCTGTGGTTTCTTTGTTCAGTTTTTGGCGTGTTGATCTGTCCAGAGGTGATAGTGAAGTGTTAAAGTCCCCAACTATCAATGTGTTTGGGTCTATGAGTGTTTTTAGAGTCAGTAGTGTTTGTTTGAGGAAGTTGGGTGCTCCTGCATTTGGTGTGTAGATATTTAGAATGGTTATTTCTTCCTGTAGGAGAGATCCCTTTGCTAGTATGTAGTAACCTTCTTTGTCTCTTCTTATCTTTTTTTATTTGAAGTCAATTTTGTCTGATACTAGAATTGCAACTCCAGCCTGCTTATGGGGGCCATTTGCTTGATGGATTTGATTCTAGCCTTTCACTTTTAGAAGATGTTTACTTTTGCTGAATAGATGTGTATCTTGGAGGCAGCAGAAAGAGGGATCTTGATTTTTGATCCAACTTATGAGCCTATGTCGTTTGGTTGGAGAATTAAGTCCATTAATGTTGAGAGTTAGATTTGAGAGATGACCGTTTGTTCCTTTCATTATCACTATCTTGTTTAAAGCTGTGTCTTCCCATTTCTTGATCTGATGTTTACTAATTGGGGTTCATTTCTCTGTCTGTATTGGGATCTTGATTATTATCCCTGTATAGTACATCTTTGAAGACTTTCTGTAAAGCTGGTTTGGTGGAGATATATTGTTTCAGTTTTTCCTTACTGTGGAAGACTTTTATTTGACCTTCGGCTATAAGGAGAGTTAGGCTGGGTACAGAATTCTTGGTTGATAGTTATTTTTATATAGAGTTTGGTATACTTCAATCCAGGCTCTCCTTGCTTTCATGGCCTCTGCTGAGAAGTCTGGGGTAATTCTGATTGCTTTTCCTTTATATGTGATTGTTTCCTTGCCCTAACAGCTTTGAGTAGTTTTTCCTTGCACTCTACTGAACCTGTTTTGATCACAATGTGTCGGTGGGATGTCCTAGTCTGGTCTGGTCGATTTGGGGTTCTAAATGCTTCTTGTATCTGTATAGGCCTTTCCTTCTGGATATTTGGGAAGTTCTCAGCTAATATTCTGTTAAATAGGTTGCCTATCCCATTAACCTCTTTCTCCAAGTTTTCCTCAATACCTATTATCCTTAAATTGGGCTTCCTGATCGTGTCTTGAATCTCCTGTAGCAATCTGTTTTGTTGATTGGACTGGATTTGTATTGATTTTTTATCTTTCTCCATAGAATCTAAGGAATCTTCAGCTCCTGAAATTCGATCCTCTGCTTCAGTTAGTCGGGACTGTAGGCTAGTTACTTGATTTCAAATCTCTTTTGCTTCTGACTGGTCTTTCCTGATAATTTCCATGTCATTTCTTAGGTCTTGTATGGACTTTTTTTACTTCATTAACTTCATTACTTTGGTTTTGAGAGTTGTCTCTCAAATCTTTAAGCTGTTTAGCTATCATGTCATTTGACTCTTGAAGATCATTTATCTTTCTATTTATGGATGCCATGAAATTCTCCATTAATTTTTGCTTTGCCTCCTCATGCTCTAGAATAATTGACTGAAGAGATTCAAAGTTTTCATTTTTCATGTTCATCAGTAGACTTTGTAGAGCTTTTGGGGGGTTCTCTTCTATGTCTTTGATTGACTGCTCTGCTTCCTGCTTGTTTTGAGTGGGGGATAAGACTTCATTGTTTGCCATCTTTCTTGTGTTCCTTCTGCCCATTTGAATTGGGGATGCCAGTTTACCAGCACCTGTGAGCACCGTTTAAGACCCAAAGCAGCCCTTACCAAGCACTGTTGTGTAAATCTTACAAGTTCACAATTATGTACAGTTGCCCTGTATACCTGTCTATAAAATTAGATTTGGTGTTCCTAAAGAATACAAGTTCAATATAACAACTGATCCTGGGCCCTGTATTCAGTAGTTACTTACTTACTGTTACAACCCTATACGCAATTCTTGTTTTTATATTAAGTTCTTTTAGGTCTGGCTTTCTCTATGAACCCCTTTGATTCACTCGGATTAAGCTGGGATACCCTCTATCCAATAACCTGGAGTCATTGGAGACTGGAGGTCCAGGCAGTAAGTTAGGAAGGTATGTTGGAGGTAGTAAAGAGAATAGAGTAAAATGTATTGGGGAGGGGAGGTGGTGATTTTGGTTTAGTTTCAGTGATGTGGAAGTGTCGAAAAGAGTAGAATCAGTAGAGAGAATAAGGTTGCAATGATAGATAATGGAGAATTAGCAGAAAAGAGTGGAGGTGTTCTTCATAGGAAAGTAAGTTTTAAAGAAAGAGAACGCAAAGAGAGAAATAAAGTAAAAGTAGTGGGAGACAGATGCACACATCAGAGAAAAATTATTTAAAAAGAAAATAAAATAAAAAGGAAAAATAAATCAGAAAAGGAACAACCAAAAAAACAGAAAATAAAAAAAAAAACTTCATAAAACAAACAGGTAAAAATAGAAAACATGGGGAAAAAAAACAAAAACGACGTTTCCAAATTGAAAAAAAAATTTTTTTTTTAAAGTTTAAGAAATGTTAAAAAGATAAAGAAAAAAAATGGAGTCTTCCTTGTTCGGGTGGTTTTTCCCCAGTCTCTGGTTTCCTTGTGATGGTCTGCAGTCTATATTCCTGATTGTCTGAGTTTGGCAGAATTCAGCTTGCTTCTTGGTCTGCTGCGGGGCCGCAGCCTTTAACGCCTGCCTTTGAATAGGCTGTGGACTGAGCAGGGCAGGGCGCCTCTGGCCTGTTTTACCGGGCTGAGAGTTGCTTGCCTGTGTGAGGCTTCTGCCTCCTGGGTGGGGCAGCCGCCTTGGCGGAGTTGGCTATGGAAAGCAGCTCCTTTTTGGGCTGGGAATTGGGCTTCCTCTGTGACGGGACCGTTTAACTGTCTCAGGTTCCTCTGTCTGGTATTTCCGTGCCGCCGGGAGCTACTGGCTATTTTCGCGTTAAATTTAGAAGTTCCGGCGGGCAGGGCGGGGCACCTCTGGCTAAGCTGTGGCCCTGGATACGCCTCCTGCCTGGGCAGGGGGCGTTCTCCTGGGCGGAGCTGGCTCTCACTGTTTGGTCCCTCTTGCCCTTTTCAAAGATGGCTACTTTGACCTCGCTTTTCCCAGGCCCGCTTTAGTTCCAATCTGGTCTGACCCTATGCCAGTGGCAAAGATGGCGCTTTGCTCTGGCGGTGGGGGAAGGGCTGCCTTGCAGAAGCTGCTCTGTGGGCACGAGTGAGAATATCTTTTGTGGGTACTCACGCTTTCTCTGCGATTTCAGGTCATCCGTGCTCAGCCGCCGCCTGGTCTCTGCTGTGTGCTTTACCTGCATGGAGTGCGGGTTGCTGTGCAGGGCAATGTGCCGGCGCCGGCACTGGCGTGGTGGTGGGATACTGCCCAGAGCTCGAATCTGTGTTTTCAGATGGGCAAAGTCGATTTTTCCTTCCTGGCCAGAATCCCTGTACTGTTACAACTTATGCTGGTTGTCTTTCTAGTGGTAAAAGTTTCTATGGGGTGAGAAAACTGCGATGCTGGAGGGAGCTGAGCTAGTGCACTGCAGCTCCTCTGCTGTCTTCCTGGAAGTCCCTCAAAATACATTTCTTCCAATGTAAGTATTGAGAGAGGAAGCAAATTACATAAATAATCCTACTGAATTCATACTACAAATCTAGATAATACATATTCTACACCTGCTCAGATTTCAAAATTGTCTTGAGTTTGGTTTTCTTGTGGGAAAGTAATAACAGCTTTTATTTTTATTTTTATTTTTTTGCCAGTCCTGGTACTTGGACTCAGGTTCTGAGCACTGTTCCTGGCTTCTTTTTGCTCAAGGCTAGCACCCTGCCACTTGAGCCACAGTGCCACTTCTGGCCACTTTCTGTATATGTGGTGCTGGGGAATCGAACCCAGGGCCTCATGTATATGAAGCAGGCAGTCTTGCCACTAGGCCATATCCCCAGCCCAATAACAGCTTTTATTTAGCAAAAAGCAGATTTTTTTTGGTGAAAATATCTGAAATGTCAAGAAAATGGTGAGAAAGAAATTGCTAGGAAAATTGCACAGTATAACATAGACATGAAACCTGAAAGTGTTCCTAAAATGTCAAAAAATCCCTTTAATTTAATGCCTAGGTGAGGTTTTGTTAACTTTTTAATCACTGTTTATAAATTATTTTAATTGGAGCATTGATCATGCACACTAAAGGGTTCAATGCAATAATTTGGTACATGTCAAAAGTGCATAATGTTCAAATCAGAACGATTAACTGTACCTTGTCAAATATTTAACATGCCTTTGCTTTTATAGTATACAAAAGTCTGGCTTTTCTGAAGCATAAAATAAACTATTATTATCAATAATCATTGTATTGTAGTGTAAAATAACTTACTGAGATTACTGACCTCTCCATAATTGTCTTTAACCACACTCTTCAGTCTCAGATAATAATAATAATTATTATTATTGTTTTTGCCATTACTGGGGTTTGAACTCAGGGCCTGAGTACTGTTCCTGCCTTCTTTTTGCTCAAGGCTAGCACTCTTCCACTTGAGCCACAGAGCCACTTCTGGTTTTTTCTATATATGTGGTGCTGAGGAATTGAACCCAGGAATTCAATATACAAGACAAGAACTCTAACACTAGGCCATATTCCCAGCCCTCTGGTAACTATTAATCAAATCTCAATTTCCATATGATCAGCTTACTTAGTTCACTTATATGAATGAGAAAATGCAGTGTTTATCTTTTTGTGCCCAATTTATCTCATTTAACGCATTCAGCCAGGAGAATAATGAGGAAGCATTGGAAGATAAAATAGGAAAATTTGTGGAATATAATTTTGCTTTAATATCAAGAAATATGGGGAAATGGGGCCATAACAAATATATTATGTGGGTAATGAAGAAACTGGAAACACTGAGGGAAAGGGTAGCAAAGAGATATTCTTGAGAGTCTACTCTGTACAATTCTCAGATAACTTATGGTAGTGTCTGGATTGAGGCACAATACTCATTAGAAAGGATACTATTTTCAGTTTCTTCTGGTGGTTGGCATCAAATTCTCATCTTAGCTTAACAGAGGAATAGACAAAAATAAAAGCTATATGCCTAATCAGACAATGGTAAGAGAACTGGAAACTGTAAAAACCAAAAGGAAATTATACCTTTCTTTCTTGATATTGACCTTTGTTGTGAATGACCTATAAAAAGTACTAGTGCCATCTTCACAAACATGCACCGATTCTTAGAACAACATTTAAACCAAAGGCAGGGATTGTGCAGGAGTAGAATGGCATTTTTCCCTACAACTAGGA
The DNA here is from genome assembly GCF_023159225.1 of Perognathus longimembris pacificus. Taxonomy (NCBI): domain Eukaryota; kingdom Metazoa; phylum Chordata; class Mammalia; order Rodentia; family Heteromyidae; genus Perognathus; species Perognathus longimembris. Next base: position 16,045,079 of record NC_063169.1, on the reverse strand, counting down.
AAATGTCAGTAATAGATGTGTGCCACAGTAACACCTGCTGCTCTGAGCTGGCTGTTAGGAAAATATTCTTCATTCCCACCTTCCAAACGTTGCATAAAGTTCTCCTGTACCAGAGCCTTACTGAGAAATCTTTCCCATACATAATCAGGTAATATAGCTTTAAATGAATATGAAATAATTCACAATACCTTGGAAAACCCTCCTCTACTATATACAATGATACTATTGTGACTCTGGTTATAAACAAAAGAATTAGTAGAAAAAATCTTAAAAGGAAATGCCATTATTAACAAATGTTTTCACATTAGTGTAGTCTTATACAATGATATCTGTACTGGCTATAAATTCTATAGTCATGTGGCCCATTTAAAAATGCCATGAAAATAATTTGTTTTCTTTCTGAAACATAGATAAATCATTGATACAGGTAGAATTACAATAGAAAACAAACTACCTTATTAGATAAATATTTCAAAGATTTTTTTAGCAATTCTAAATAATGTAAGGCTGTAGGTAGTTTAAGCTATAGTGCTCTTAAATTCAGCAAACTTTTGCTGGGAAAGTTTGCTTGCCATGCAGTTTTTCACAGGTTCTCACAACTACAGAAACATAGCTCCTTTTTCAAACTCTGACCTAAATATATTTTCTTTAAATGGAAAGGACCTAAAGAACAAGGCCTTAGGGATAAGGTACTACCTGAGCTATTCACTCTGTGCCAAAGAAAACATAAATGCATTCATTTCTAGGTAGTGAGGTTTGTGAGGTACTGTAAATTGTTTTGTGATAGATGAACCCTAGGAAAATAAACTGGTTCTGTTAGAACAATCAAAGAAATGATATTCAAGTAAAGAAATACACTCTAGGGTGCACAAAGACATTTTGTCATAAAGCTAGCTGGTGATGATACTTCTATCTACAGCAAGGCTGAGGACATAGTTAAAACACCACGTATAGTGCCCTACTACCTGAAGAGTCAATTCCCTACAACTGGGAAAATATCAGCATTGTAGAGGTGATCAAGGACTCAAAGTACTACAGCAAGGCAGAGTGACAGATTGATTTAAAATATAGATCGATATGTTAAAATCATGCAATTCTGGAGAAAATATACCCTTTGTGTACTGCAGTAACATGATCTATTTCTGTCACAAATTTCCTGTTAGAGGAAGAACACATTTGTCATTTATTTCAACTTTATCCTTCTAAATTTCAAGGTGATAGCATTCATTATATTTGATGGAAAAAGAAAGAAAGTAAACATTTCACTCTACAATTTTCTGAGGTTGTTTGATTAAAGAAATCACTTTACTTTGTGATGAAATTTAATGTTTTAATAAATTTATCAGCTAAGTGAAATAGCATAATATAGGAATTGATGTTAATGATTGCAAAGAACATAAAGAAGGAAATTAGAAGGGCAGGATTATATGTATATATATATATATACATATATATGGAATTATTTATATACATAATATAAACTTTTTCTTAAATATTAACACATTCAATTAATTACATATAAAATACCAGTAAGGAATATATGTATAGATATCTAAACCTGAAAATTACAAGTTTATGTATACTGCTAACTTTTTAAATTATAATGAAAAGGAAAAGAAGTCATGTAAACAACTTCTTGTAGGAAAGTGCTGCTAACAGGGTATGCATGTTACACAATAATTGTTGTCACAATTTTCCTCATCCTTTCAAAACTAAATATTAGTACATGAAAAATATTACAAGATGGTATTAGAAAACTTATTAGTCATTGAAACTCTGGGTCTTTTCCTTGTTAGGTAAGCCTTCTCCCTCCTTATGCCAGTTAGAAAGGCCATAATCAAGAATATACATAATAACACATGTTGACAAAGATGTGAGCAAAAGGAAACCTTAATACACTATTGGAGGGAATGTAAAACGTGTTCAACTACTCTGGAAAGTAGGATGGAGGTTCATCAAAAGTCTATAAATAAAACTACCCTGTGCTGCAGCAATTCCAAACCTGGATAGTCATCCAAAAGATTGCATATTCGGATATAGTAATGCTACCAGCACACTCATGTTTATTGCAGCAGTGTTCACCATAGCCAGGTCATAGAATCAGCCCAGATACCCCACTGAAGACAGTAAGACAAATAAAACATGGTAGATATACTTAGTGGAATTTTATTCATCCATTAGCAAGAATGATATTGCATCATTTTCAAAAAATAATAAGTAAGGGGCTGGGGATATAGCCTAGTGGCAAGAGTGCCTGCCTCGGATACACGAGTCCCTGGCTTCGATTCCCCAGCACCACATATACAGAAAACGGCCAGAAGCGGCGCTGTGGCTCAAGTGGCAGAGTGCTAGCCTTGAGCAGGAAGAAGCCAGGGACAGTGCTCAGGCCCTGAGTCCAAGGCCCAGGACTGGCCAAAAAAAAAAAAAATAAAAAAAATAAGTAAAATGGAAGGATCTGGAAATGTATTCTCATATTTGTTAGTAATTTCTGTTTGCTTTTTAGTAAAACAAATAAAATTTGTATACATCTATGAGTTTGCTTACAACTTATCTTGTTTTTGAAAAGTGTGATTTATCTTACTCTTCTTGGTAAAGTTAAAATACAACAATGATGGGTTAGAGATATTTTGCATTTGAATTCATATAAAGCTTCTTCCTACTTTGGAACTCTGGGCAAAATAGTTAACTTAATGTCTAGTTAAATTAGAGAAAGGATAGATCTCTATTATGTTTCACCAAGATGAACAGGTGAACTTACCCCAAACCGTCTCAAGATGAGCCCAGCTAGGATTCCAAAAAGCAAGTAATAAGTAAATAAATAAATTAGCACTTACTGCCAGAGTGATCAGCCTAAAGTATGTATTATGACAACTTTATTACAATAAGCTACAACATCCTCCTGACAAACAGCAAGAGAAAGACATTTGTTTAGAAATATCCGGAGAGTGGTTAGCATATGAGGATTTATATTAAAATTAAAGTAATTTTATTCAAGGTAAGAAGTAGTTTTTATAAGTTGATACCTTTATCAATGTTTTCAAGTGCTCAAAGATTTGGCTTGAGTTCAAAACTAGCTACAGATTCATGAGAATCAGTCAATGAACTCTGGGACTTGGGTCAAAACATAGAAACTTATGAATACCATAGATAGGACTTTATAAACTTTTCCCTGTAATTAATATTACTAGCTGTAGTTTCATTTGTGTAAAATATTGAACAATCCCTTATTACTTAAAGACATGAATTTAAATGGAAATCTAAGGTTTCTCTTATAAAGTATATAATATCATTGAAATATTTACCCAAACACAAAATTTCCCTCTTTCTTTTCATTATTTTTCTCTACAATCTGGAAGGAAAAAAAAAGAGAAGAAAATGAAACTTTATTCTGTCTGTACTCATTAAGGTTTACATAAATGAGCAAACACAGTTGAATGTTACCAAGGGGATTTGAAGAGAAGCTCACTTACAGCTAATTAAAGGACTGTTCTGATTAAACTTCACATGATAGGATCAGTGGCAATGAGAATTTGTTAAATATCTTGATTAATTCCTATATAATTCTCAATAATAAATGAGCATAATCAAGTTGTTTTGCAATTCTTCTCACAAATTGGTGATCCATTTGATGAAAGAATATCATGAGATTCAATGACACATGAAAAATCTAAGCATGTTGAGTATAGTTAAAGCTCTCTATATTGTGGGCAAAGAAGTTAGTTCCTTTCTCTGCCATCTAACTTAACATTTTTTTCTAAATGTAAAGTCACCAGCTTACTATATTACTAAGGCCAAAAAAAAATTTTAAAGAGATAAGCATAGCATAGTTAAATGAGCAAGCTGTGATTCCTTGTGGATTGTTATTTAAAACTCTGGTGTGTTAATATTTCTCCTGCAGCATATTGGGAGTTGTTACATTACTGTAAAACATTTTCCCAAGTATCTATTAACAGTAGAACTGTTTAAAAATTAAGTAGTGTATTTCAGTCTGTTCTGATAGAAACCTTAATATACTTACGTCATGTAACACCAGAAACATTTTTATATAACTTCTTAATTTTAGAAAAAATTATGTAATTTTGTGTTCAAACTTAAAATTAAGCTTATAGTTGTAAAGGTAATCCAATTTTTTTAAATCAACTAATCTCATCCACAATAATATAATTCAATATAAAAATGATATATTGATAGATATATTACATTTTGTCTATATCCAGAAAGTTTTCTACTAGAAAAGCCTCAATAAGAGAAAAAAAATTGCAACTTACAACGTACATACCAGTGTGAATTTATAATATAATACGTACATATATGCATACATAGTTTTATATACATTTATATATACCTATATGTGTTCAGGAATCAGCAACTTACTTAATAAAAACGATAAAATTAGTGCCAAGATTGAATTTACATTAGTTTGTAACTATTTAGTGAAATGTAGCAACATTGACCAAAACCATTTAACACTCCAAAAATGTGAGAGGAATAATAGTTGGAAATAAAAAGTTTAGGTAGCATAATTATGTGCTAAAAATTTAAAAGACTCAATTGGAAGCCAGGTGTCAATGGCTCACACCTGTAGTCCTAGTTATTCAGGAGGCTGACGCTTTAGGACTGCAGTTCATAGCCAGCCTTAGTAGGATAATCCGTGAGACTCTTATCTCCAATAAACTTCTGAGAAAAAGTCGGATGTGGCACTGTGGCTCAAGTGATAGAGCACTAGCTTTTAGCTGGGAGAGACTCAGCGAAGGAGCCAAGGCCTGGAAAAAACAAAAAAGAAACAAACAAAAACAAACAGAAAAATAAAGATTCCATTGGAAAAAAATTTTAGGCTGGGAATATGGCCTAGTGGCAAGAGTGCTTAACTCGTATACATGAAGCCTTGGGTTCAATTCCCCAGCACCACATATATAGAAAACGGCCAGAAGTGGAGCTGTGGCTCAAGTGGCAGAGTGCTAGCCTTGAGCAAAGAGAAGCCAGGGACAGTGCTCAGGCCCTGAGTCCAAGTCCCAGGACTGGGAAAAAAAAGAAAAGAAAAAAGTTTTCATTATCCTACCTATGACAATTATTTCTATAGGAAGTTATAAAATATTTATTAAAATTTCCACAATGGATCTTAATTTATTTCAAAATAGCATTTAAAAGTTTGAAAATAAATGAAAGTCCTAAGTAACACTTAATAAAAAAGAAGACTGGGGAAATGTGTATTATAGCACCTGTAAAATGTTCCTGATAGATGAAACTTGAAAAGGAGCCATCTTATGTCTGTTGATATATGGAGGTCAGATAAGGCCAGCCAAAGAGGGCAGAAGATGACTCCATCTCCACTATTTCTCCTGCCCCTGAGCTTCAGAGTTGAGGGCCCTGGCCCATCTACTCAGAAGCCCAGGGAAGATTCCCTCTCCCTGTAAACAATAGTGCCACCCCCCACCCCCCAATCCAGATGCCAATTATTGACTGGGGTGCCTGGATTCCTACAGGAAGTGAAGCCCCATTCCCAGGTAAGGAAGTTCCTGAATCCCAAAAGACAGGGGTGGGCGCATGGCCTAGAGGTAACTGAACCTGTCAGTCAAGTGTTTGGCACTGGGAGCTTCCTGTGACCCAGTCCCTGACCTGACCCTATTTAGGGGAAGGCCAGCTCAGGCGTGATTAGGCCATGCCACATGTTCAAGTCTGATGTTTTGTCCCCATGGAATCCCAATTCAGTTCTCCACTGGAGCTGAGTTGGTTTGTTGGTACTTAGAAATCTTCTGGAATTAAGTCTCTGTATCTCTGTCCTGTTTTGTGTTATATGTTTTCTGAAACCTGGGACCCGTCCATCTGGTACTTCCCCAATAAATTCATCTTTTACCTGAGACTGTTTCTAAGTGGTGGACTCGTGGAGGGATGGGTGATTCCCCTATCCTCCGCTAGGACTCCATTACACTGTGAGGAGAAAATATGTTATTTTAATGATATCGACAATTTACTTTATAAATTTAGTATCCTCATAACAACTATATTAGGACCAAGATAGAAAAACAGATTACAATATTTTTTTTAGAGAATTTCAACACTGAGAAAGGTAACTAAAGTAGCATTAAAGTGAGAATGCTTGATATTGAAACATGGCTCTGAAAAAAATAGCATAGTATTAATTTCAGAATCACAGTAAGATAAAAAGTTTGATAAGAAATGTACTCACTACCTTATCTATTTAATAGTAACCCCTCTGTACATCACCTTGACAATAAAATTAAATTAAAATATATACGGTACATGGTCATTGATTTTAAATTAATGATAGAAGTGGTATTTTACTTCATTTTGAAAAATGCAATTTTAATAATTAATTTTAAAGTAAGAAACTGGATTCATTTCTTCACACAATATTCCAAAGTTCATTTGAAATAACTAAAATGTTGTAAACATGTCAATATTTGCATGTAAGGACTTCTGGGAAGATGGCAGAGGACTGCAGAGCCCTAGCTGAGCTCCCTTTGACATTGCAGTTTTCCCACCCCATAGAAACTTTTACTCCTAGAAAGCCAGCCAGAGTAAGTTCTAACAGTACAGGGATTCTGGCCAGGAAGGAAAAATTGACTTTGCTCGTCTGAAAACACAGATTTGAGCTCCGGGCGGCATCCTGCTGCTGCACCAGTGCCGGCACCGGCACAGCGCCCTGTACAGCGACCCACACTCCATGCAGCTAAAGCACACAGTATAGACCAGGGAGAAATCCTCCAGACGGTGGCGGAGCATGGACGACCTGAAATCGTAGAGAAAGCGTGAGTACCCCACAAAAGACATTTTCACTCGCACCCACAGAGCAGCTTCTGGAAGGCAGCCCTTCCCCCACTGCTAGAGCAAAGCGCCATCTTTGCCACTGGCATAGGGTCAGACCACATTGGAACTAAAGCGGGCCTGTGGAAAGCGAGGTCAAAGGAGCTATCTTTGAAAAGGGCAAAAGGGACCAACCAGTGAGAGCCAGCTCAGCCCAGGAGAACGCCCACTGCCCAGGCGAGAGGCTTGTCCTGGGCCTCAGCTTAGACAGAGGTGCCCTGCCCACCAGAATTTCTAAATTTAAAGCGAAAGCGGCAAGCAGCTCCCGGCAGCACGGAAACACCAGATGGGGGAATAAACATTTCCTGAGTCAGTTTAACGGTCCCGTCAAAGAGGAAGCCCAACTCCCAGCCTGAAATGGAGCTGCATTCCATAGCCACCTCCGCCAAGGAGGCCGCCCCGCCCAGGAGGGAGGAGCCTCCCCCAGGCAAGCAACTCTCAGCTGGGTAAAACAGGCCAGAGGCACCCCGCCCTGCTGAGTCCACAGCCTATTCAAAGCCAGGTGTTAAAGGCAGCGGCCCCACAGCAGACAGAGTAGCCACGGTTCCCGAGACTGCTCAAGTCCCCATCTACAGAGGACGTCCAAGGCCTACCTGCAAGCTGTGCGAACCTCAGAGACCCAGGATTGCAACAACAGGGAAGAAGGGTCAGAACAGATGCACCTCCTTCAAACTGAAATCAAGTCAAACCCAGCCAATCAGGAAAATAGACTGCAGACCATAGCAAGGAAACCAGAGACTGGGGAAAGACCACCCAAACAAGGAGGACTCCATTTTTTTTTCTTTTCAAACATTTTTTAAACTTAAAAAAAAAATTTTTTTTCACTTCTGAAACGTCGTTGTTTTTTTTTTTTGTTTTCCATTTTTACCTGTTTGTTTTATCAAGTTTTTTTCTTTTTTGTTTGTTTGGGTTGTTCCTTTTCTGTTTTTTTTCTTTTTTTTTTTTCTTTTTTAAATAATTTTTCTCTGTTTTGTGCATCTGTCTTCCACTATTTTTACTTTATTTCTCTCTTTGCGTTCCCTCTCTTTAAAAATTACTTTCCTATGAATAACACCTCCACTCTTTTCTGCTAACTCTCCATTGTCTATCATTTTAACCTTGTTCTTTCTACTGATTCTACTCTTCTCCACATTTCCACGTCATTGAAACTAAACCAAAATCACCACGCCCCCCCCAATACATTTTACTCTATTCTCTTTACTACCTCCAACTTACCCTCCTGACTTACTGCCTGGACCTCCAGTTTCCGTTGACTCCTGGTTATTGGATAGAGGGTATCCCAGCTTAATCCAAGTGAATCACAGTAATGCCACCAGCACAACAATGTTCATCGCAGCACAATTTGTCATAGCTAGAATCTGGAACCAACCCAGATGCCCCTCAGTAGACGAATGGATCAGGAAAATGTGGTACATATACACAATGGAATTTTATGCCTCTATCAGAAAGAATGACATTGCCCCATTTGTAAGGAAATGGAAGGACTTGGAAAAAATTATGTTAAGTGAAGTGAGCCAGACCCAAAGAAACATGGACCCTATGGTCTCCCTTATTGGGAATAATTAGTATAGGTTTAGGCAAGTCATAGCAGAGCATCACAAGAGCCCAATAACTATACCCTTATGAACACATAAGATGATGCTAAGTGAAATGAACGATTGTTATATCACTGTGTTATATCACAGTTGTAACTATTTTCAATGTCTCATCTGTATCTATAGCTTCTATTATTGATGATGTTCTTATATCACCTTCCTGTGGTTGTACCTACACTATCTCCGTAATCTTATATGAGTATATGGGAAACCATGTATACTGGTATTAGAAGTAGGAAATTGAAAGGGAATTCCAAAATTGAGAGACACAGGGTAAAAAAAAGACAAACAACTACAAAAGCAATACTTGCAAAACTGTTTGGTGTAAGTGAACTGAACACCTCAGTGGGGGGAAAGGGAATGGGGGATGAGGGAGGGGCGTATGAGGGACAAGGTAAGAAACAGTACAAGAAATGTATCCAATGCCTAACGTATGAAACTGTAACCTCTCTGTACATCATTTTGATAATAAAAATTTGAAAAAAATTAAAAATGAAATGTCACCAATGTTTTAAAAAATGTAGAAAAAATTTTAAAAAATAAAACAGAACCTACTATCAAAAAATATTTGCATGTAAGTGCACAAAACACAAAGACTACAGATAAACAATCTGAGAAAAGCTATCTCTGTTTCAGTTACTATGAGGAATGGCCCAGGTTTAAGTTGAGGATAATTGAACGTTGATTATTCCCTCTTCAGCTTTTTGAATGTTCAGATAGAGGTCATTACCACCACTGTGAACCAGTAACACCTTGGGCTTAATCTCCCCTCTGCAAATTCCTGACCAATAGTATCCATGAACGTAATAAATGCCACTTTAAATTCTCTGTAGTTTGGGGGAAAACTTTCTCTTTGCTTGCAACATTGGAGAAATAAGTTTCTTCTTAAAAGTTGTTCTTTTTTTTAGTTGTAATTATAAAGGTGATGTTCCAGGGGTTACAGTTCCATAATTCTGGTAAAGAGTACATTTCATTTTGTACAATGTCACTTCTTCCCTAGCTGAAATAACTTTCTGTCTGGAAGTGGGATGCTGTTCAAAGAAAACCTGGGCCCAGTGGAAGTGGCTGCAGGACCAAGCAGGAGAGTAAATGTCCAAGTAATCACAGAAAAAAAAACTTGAAGAAGCTCTGTGGCTCAAGTAGTAGAGTGCTAGCCTAGGAAAAAAAGGAACCCTGGGACAATACCCAGGTTCAGATTTCAAGCCCCAGGATCAGCAAATCACTGCCAGCAGCAGCAACAACAAAACACAAAGAAGTGGCGAAAAAAAAAGTTCAGAAATATGTTGATAACATTAGTTTGAAAGGTAGAAAATGTTCTATGGATTATGTCACAATTAAAATGTTAACACATTTCTTTTTTTTTTTTAAGGGACAAAGGATTTATTTTGATTCATTACTTCAAATTATTCTGTTCTCCATTCCTGAGACCCATGCACTGGACACAATATGACCACAGTGGGAAAATTGAGCAGAGAATTACCACACCTCCTAGTAGCTAGGAAGGAGGCTGAGGGAGACAGTGAAAATGACAGAGAAAAGGGAGGGAGGAGAGCAGAGGGAGAGGGAGGAAGAGGGCAGGGAGGAGGAGGGAGAGCAGAAGACATTCCTGGTAGAGCCTTCAAGGACATACCCAAAATGACCTGTTTCCTCCACCCAGAAGTCTACAAGTGTTCCACAACAGCCCAGCCCACTGGGGACAAAGTTTTAAAAGCAGGAGTCTACTTGGAATATTACATTATCAAAACACAAAAACAGAAATATATTCTATTAAGCAAATTAAAAATACACTAGATACGCAGGCACTTGTGAAGTTTTTGAAAATGCTCCGTATCTTGACATTTGGTCATTTATTTCTAATTTTAAAAATATACATGCATCTTACAGCAAACTATAATGCTATTTAATATACTTTCTAAGCACCTCCTGTTACTTGTTGAGATATACTAATCTGTAACCTGAATATAGGTAATTTCAGAAGGTATATTGAAAAGCACACTTTTTCCACATTATTGAAAATATGACACCAGTGACTACTTATATAAAATCGGTAAACTCTTTCATTAAGTAGCTTCTCATTTTGTTTCTTGTCTTCTGTTGATTCCTTGGGTTGAGCTCAGGGTCAGTGTTGGGCCTGAGCTTTTTTTTATTTTCCTGTAAGATCAAAATCCTTCCCAAACATTCTTTTACAAGTGAACAAGAAAGCTTTTTCTGAAAAGACAACATGTATTAAGTTAAAAAATTAAAAATAAATTTATACCAATCATTTGTTAGCATTGGCAAATATGTGTCTTTATCATAATATGGATTTGCAAATTTACATAGATATATGAAATATATGTGCTTAGAAATCATATACACAGATTTAAAGCCATTGTTAAATATGAAATTATAAGAAAACTTTCCATTTTAATAAATATAAGACAAGGGTAGAGATAAACTCACACAATTTCGATTTGCATTATTAGAGATTGTGGGTACATTCACTGTACACACAGAGAGAGAGAGAGCTATCCGTATCACAAATATACAAAAACATCTAATTATTGCCTCCTTCTAGGACTAGGTGGCATAAAAATATCTGCCTTTGTATTTAATTCAGGTAAACAGGTTGTAAACACATTAGTTTGTACTATTTATGCCTAACTTTTTATGCCTAGTGAATATTAATGTATTTGTGCAATTAGACCCCATTCCTGACTAACTTCAGCAAACAAAAGCCTACTAACAAGGCAGTGTGCACATGCTAGCACGAACTAAAGCAGCAAAGAAACAAAGGGCTGGGGCAATAGCTGAAGTGACAGACCAAGTGCCTGGCAACCAGAAGGCCTTGAATTCAACCCTTGTATTTTCTAGGCAAAAGAACAGAGAAGAGGACAGTGGATGGGGAGAAGAAGAAAAAGAAAAGCAAACAACAAATTTTAGCCAATTTGCAAAGGGTAGATGCGAGGTGGCGAGAAGAAACTCTTTCCTATTCCTACAAATACTGCAGCCACTATGGAATTCAAGATACACATTTCTCAAAAAATTAAGAGACCTTTCAAATGATCCACTTCTCTCTATAAACCCCAAAGGATCGAGTTGTCTTACTATAGAGATATCTGTACCTCCATGTTTATTGAGGAACTATTCACAACAGACAAATTATGGAATTATCTTACGTGCATATCCATGGATGAACAAATGAATGAAATATGGTACCTGTATTCCCAGTGGAAATTTATTCAGCTCTAAGGAAGAATACAAAGCATCTTCTTTGCAGAAAATGAATAGAACTGGAGATCATGATGTTGTGTAAAATATGGCAGGACCACAAATAATACAGCACAGCGGTACTGTATTGTTTTATAGGTTCATTTTAGGAAGGGAAAATAGACTAAGTAAGATGGGGGCTACTAGGGATATAGAAGGAAAAGTGGAAAGAAGGAGAAGGGATAATAAAGTGTATAGAGAGAATATACTCAAAATATACTACTTGTACAAAAATGTCATAGTAAAGCCCCTTTCTTTGTACAATAAATATTCTCAAATAAAAGAAAGCAAATCCTTATTACTTCTATTATGACTTGGGAGTGTTTTATATTACATAATCATGAGTAATATCTTAATATATACAGATGAAGCTAATAACCAAAAAATCAGATCAACAAGGTATTTAATTAAATATTTAATTAAATTAAATATTTTAATTATATATTGCATATAATAAATTGGAGTATGTAAAATGAAAATAAGTAAAAATTCATGAATAGAAAATAACTAAATAGTTCTACCTTCTTTTTGGCAAATCAATCAGTTATATAAGAATTGTGGGTACATTTTAATGACTTGTGTATGTGAGAATGTATATAAACAAACTCATACATGTACCTATAAACATATACTTAAACTTTTCTTAATTTTTATAATTTTTAAAATTATAGTTTATATTATAGTATGTGGCATATAGCATATAATGGTATATATATGCATATGTTTTTGTATACTTTTGTATATATATATCAGTTATATCTATAGAGAACAGATTTAATTAAAAATAATGAACTCCCAAGTTATGAAAATATGTGGTTTATCATTGTTGTCATTTTCAACATACTATATGAAATTATGCCTGCTTCTTTTGTTGTTCTTCCCTAGGGTTTTTCCCCTGATGTCATTGTAATTGATTTTGCTAGCCTGGGTGTTATGTACATGTTTATCAGAATAAAGGAAGGGAAGGGGAACATCAAAATGGAGAGACAGAGGGTAAAAGGTGAACCAATTCAACAGCAATACTTACAAGACAATATGCTGTAAACCAACTGTACAACTCACGAGAGGGATAGGGGTGAGGGAATGTGGGAGAAAAATGAGGGAGGATGTAACAAGCTTGATAAAAAATATACTCACTGCCTTACGTATGAAACTGTAACCCCTCTGTCCATCACTTTGACAATAAATAAAAAAATGAAAAGATGAAGTAAAAAATTTATGACTAAGCTTTACATAAGAACCAAGAGAGAAAGATAAAGCTCAAAATGCTCAAATATTGAGACAAACCATATAAATAAATTTTACTGTAACATAATATGAGCTGAGCAAAATAGTACAATTTTATTACTAACAAAAGAAACTTAAATTATCAAAGACTATTGTGGATTAAGCTTTAAGATTAAAATCAATACAAACAAAAAATGATGTTCTGATGATGTTCATTATGGACAATATCATACAGTATATAATACATTTTCATTACGTTGATCCCTTTTACCCTTTCTTGCCTTTCTCTCATAAATGTAGTTTAAAATCTTATGAAGGTTTCACAACCTTCTATAAAAAATAATTTAAAAATACAAAATAAATTTTGTTTGGCATTTCTTCAAAGATTTATTATTTTTCTGAACATTGTTAGTGATTACTTGAGAAAAGAGTTTTGGAAAATATTTAAATCTAGCTTTATGTAAGCATCAAATTTTTCATTAAATAGAATTTTTTCAGCATATGAGTATTTATTAACTTATCTTCTTAGAAACCATGCCAAGTAATCATTAAGCTATAAAATCTACAACCTTCTTTATTTATGCAAAATTATAAATTCATTTTTCAAAACATGTATTGGGCTAACAGGCCATGCCTGCTTTTTTTACTTTTTGGAAGACCAGATCTGAGTTATAGAAAGCCTATCATTCCAAGTGATTCTGACAGGAGCATTATAGAATTAGAGCAAAGAAAATTGACAAAACTTGGTGAAAGTTTTAAAATGAGAGTAAATTGAAGAAATTAGTAAATGTTCATTTTTTAAGATGGGACCTTAGTAAGAAAAACAGTACATGTATGTTAACAGATCTTTGGAATAATTGGATAATTGTAGAAAAAGGTCTTGGATAATTATTCTACATTTAATTTTATATACAAATATAACAAAAATATCTACACTATATGTAATCTAAAGTGAACACAAGCAACATATAGGTATTATATATACACACAAATATTATGTGCATGTATGTATGTAATACATACACACATTTATACACATATATTATGTAATATATGTGTATACACGCATCTATTTATCTATCTATCTATCTACATATATGGAGAAACACATGCACACAATGTAGCTTTCCTTGAGAGAGATTACATGAAATAAGAGGTTTGTATATCTTTAAAAATTATACCACCTTAAGGTATCATATGAAATTTTGACATAGTAAATATTAATAACTGTCATTTTACATGTGAAATAATGAGGACTTATGCACACTAAAATCTGAATGTGAATATGAATATCACTGATAATTTTGTGTGCTGGTTGTGGTTTCTATAAAGAATATCTGAAGTAAGTGGCTTGGGTCATGGACAGAGTTAAAGAATAAAATACTTGTTATTTTATTGGTGACTTTTTTTTCTTTTTATTTTCAAATTTTTATTATCAAACTGATGTACAGAGAGGTTACAGTTTCATATGTTAGGCATTGGATACATTTCTTGTACTGTTTGTTACCTTGTCCCTCATACCCCCCTTCCTCCTCCCCCTTTCCCATTCCCCCCCTGAGGTGTTCAGTTCACTTACAGCAAACAGTTTTGCAAGTATTGCTTTTGTAGTTGTTTCTCTTTTTTTACCCTGTGTCTCTCAATTTTGGAATTCCCTTTCAATTTCCTACTTCTAATACCAGTATACACGGTTTCCCATATACTCAGATAAGATTACGGAGATAGTGTAGGTACAACCACAGGAAGGTGATATAAGAACATCATCAATAATAGAAGCTACAGATACAGATGGGACGTTTAAAGTAGTTACAACTGTGATATAACAATCGTTTCCATAACATGGAGTTCATTTCACTTAGCATCATCTTATGTGTTCATAAGGGTATAGTTATTGGGCTCTTGTGATGCTCTGCTATGACTTGCCTAAACCTGTACTAATTATTCCCAATAAGGGAAACCATAGAGTCCATGTTTCTTTGGGTCTGGCTCACTTCACTTAGTATAATTTTTTCCAAGTCCTTCCATTTCCTTACAAATGAGGCAATATTATTCTTTCTGATAGAGGCATAAAATTCCATTGTGTATATGTACAACATTTTCCTGATCCATTCGTCTACTGAGGGGCATCTGGGTTGGTTCCAGATTCTAGCTATGACAAATTGTGCTGCGATGAACATTGTTGTGCTGGTGGCATTACTGTGATTTTGTTTGTAGTCTTTTGGATAGATACCAAAAAGTGGGACTGCTGGGTCATAGGGGAGTTCTATATTTAGCCTTCTGAGGAATCTCCATACTGCTTGCCAGAATGGCTGAACCAGTTTACATTCCCACCAACAATGAAGTAGGGTTCCCATTTGGCCACATCCCCTCCAACAATTGT
Source organism: Perognathus longimembris pacificus (assembly GCF_023159225.1). NCBI lineage: Eukaryota > Metazoa > Chordata > Mammalia > Rodentia > Heteromyidae > Perognathus > Perognathus longimembris. The sequence goes on along the minus strand of NC_063169.1, from coordinate 16,029,806 downwards.
TATTGTTAGTTTTCTTGATATATGACATTCTTACTGGGGTGAGATGGAATCTCAATGTTGTTTTGATTTGCATTTCTTTTATGGCCAGTGATGTAGAGCACTTTTTCATATGTCTCTTGGCCATTTTCATTTCCTCATCAGAGAAGTCTCTTTGTAAGTCTTTAGCCCACTTGATGAGGGGCTATTGGTTCTTTGCGGTTTTGTTTTGGAAGAAGGCAATTTTTTTAGTTCTGTATATATTTTAGAGATGAGGCCTTTGTCCATTGAATGGCTGGTAAAGATCTTCTCCCAGTCTGTGGGCTTTCTGTTTAATCTTGCGAGCTTGTTCTTTGCCGTGCAGATGCTCTGCAGTTTGATGCAGTCCCATTTGTCCAACCTTTCTTTGAATTGTAGCCTTTCTGGGTCATTGTTAAGGAAGTTCCGTCCTGTGCCAAGGAGCCCAAGTGTTTCTCCTACTCCTTCCTTTAGTATTTTCAGGGTGTCTGTTTTGATTTCGAGGTCTTTAATCCATTTGGAATTGATTTTGGTGCAGGGTGATATATAAGGATCTAGTTTTAGTTTGTTGCATGTGTTGAGCCAGTTTTGCCAGCACAATTTGTTAAATAGGCTATCTTTCTTCCAAACTATTGTTTCAGCTCCTTTATCAAAGATTAAGTAGGCGTAGTTCTGTGGGTTCATTTCTGGGTCTTCAACTCTGTTCCATTGGTCTTCAGGCCTGTTCCGGTGCCAATACCAAGCTGTTTTTATTACTATAGCTTTATAATACAGCTTGAAGTTGGGTATTGTAATTCCTCTAGCACTGTTCTTTCTGCTTAGGATTGTTTTTGCTATTCTAGGTCTTTTATTGTTCCATATGAATTTTTGGATTGCTTCCTCTATTTCATTAAAAAATGATGTTGGGATATTAATGGGTATTGCATTGAATTTGTAGACAGTCTTTGGCAATATTGTCATTTTGATCATATTAATCCTCCCATCCAGGAGGATGGGAGGTTTTTCCATTTCCTTAGTTCTGACGTAATTTCATTTTTCAAGCTTTTAAAGTTCTCCTCAAAGAGGTCTTTCACTTCTTTGGTTAAGGTTATTCCTAGGTATTTTATGTTTTTGGGGTATTGGTGACATTTTTAAAGTGTGTACACAGATACTCAAATTCACATTGTGAAAAGTAAGCAGTGTATAATATACAGATCTTCTTGCTATTATGGTCACCAGAGGTTTTTATTGTCTTTCAAACTTTTCAAATAATAATATTTCACCAATTTCTTTCTGCAAATTACAAGTAAAATAACACATATAACGCCATTATCATTCCATTATCATTACACTTATTCTAAAGCATGGACACAAACACTTATTATATATCTTAAAAATAAGTTGGTATATTGCTTGCATATAAAAATTAGATGGCTCCACGTAAAATAAATGACAAAAGCAAATCAATATTTTTATTTCTTGCTCTGACTTTACTACTATCTATGTTTCTCTAGCTCCTAATGTGTGCTTTTCTTAAACTTGCTTAACCACAGAAATCCCTTCAGAGTTTTAAAAATGCATACTTTGATTTTGTAACACACACACGCGCACACACACATAGGGTTACAGCATGAGATTTTGTATTTCTATTAAGCATTAGTAATATTGATTCTGCTGGTATTCAAACCATACGTAGAGTACGATCTTTAGTTCCAGAACCACACTGAATATTAACACCTTCAAATGATCAACTCCTTTGTATAAATGATGTGTTGTTTTTAATAGAATCTATGCACATCCTCTCATTTATTTTAAATCACCTCTGAAGACTTTCTCTGAATTCCTTCTAGTACCTAATGCAATGTAAGTATTAAATTTTGCTAGGTATTGTTTAGTTGACAAGAAAAAGCTTATATGTTTTCAATAGAGACATAAATACTGAGATTTTTTATTAGTACATATTAATTTTACAATGAGGTTCTATTGTTATCAGCAGTTTTTTTAATGTGGATGGAAACTGCAAATTCAGAGAGCTCACTATAGTTTGACAATTTTTTCATTGTACTTAAATATTCTTTCAGTTGAACTCTGAGTTCATATAGTTGTACTGAAAAAATGATCTAAAATGTTTCATAATAAGGTGGAATTATGTGAAAAGAATTAAGAAATTTTTCCTTGTTCTGAGTTACATCCAAGACATAATTTTAATAAATTTTAAAACATTTCCTAGGTGCAAACTTCTTATTTAAATATTATTTTTACATTTTAACAAAGCATTTTATGAATATATGTCTTTGATTGTGTAAAATAATATACATATACATATGTACGCATATATATATAAAGAAGAGAATAAGAGTATGAATTGAAAATGATGGGAGAATTTTCTAAGTTCATGTTATGGTATATAATGCCATATATTGAAGCCTTAACATTTTGTGTCTTAGAATGTGATTATATTTGGTAGTAAGTCTCTTAAAAAGTTAACCAAAAGATGCTAAATGCAAGTTTTCTCTCTTATATGGAAGTTAGATCTAATTTATCAAAGTATGTGTAAGCAAACACAGGGGCATATTCATATATATATATATATATATATAATACTGTAGCATATGAAGGGGGGATTCTAACGGAGTTAAATTTTTTTTGAGCAATGAATTTGCAGTCTAACAAAATAAATTGCGGGAAGGTGAAACTTGGTGTATTGAGGGAAGGATGAAGCAAATGGAGAGGATTAGACAAATAAAGAGAGGATAGAAAAATTGAGTTATGACATTCAATATATGTGTGGAAATAGATAACTAAGAAAACTGAGATTGGTGGGGCTGGGAGACATGGGACAGGAAGAATCATCAAAGAGGTGACATGGATTGAGATGGACTGAACTCACAAACTGACATGTTGTATTACTATTTAAAGAATTTTTAAGTTAATTTAAATGAGGTTATTAAGGTGAGCCCTACCCCATTCTGAATGATTTGGATTCAAATCTTAAGAATCTTCAAGCCCAGGAAGAGGGATCAAGAGTAGCATAGACTGCCAATACATGAATGATGAGATTATAACCACAAGAAATATGGAAAAATGATTATCGTTTGTTTGAGCAACCCATTTGTGGTATTTTGTTATGGCAAACACAGTAATCGGTTATACATAACCTCTGTATGGAAATTGTGTGAGCAATTTCTTAATTAAAGCCTAATTGTTTAACGAATCTCAAAGATAATACCTGCATGTTGTGTAATTCTTGTGCTGTGATTTGAATCTGAAAAGTCCCCAAAAAGAGTCCTTTGGATAAAATCTTAGGTTTGGGGAAATAGGATTGGCTCCTAAGAGCTCTGAATAAATCACAATGTAGATTTCTGATGTGGTATTATCTGCATGGTGTTGGAAAGAAAGATATGGGGCCTACTTGGACGAAGTAGGCTACTGAAAGATGCATCCTCGTGGACTGATTTTGTGTCCACTCCATTCTTAGCTGTCTCTCTGCTGTGCAGCCTGGGTGGCATGGGCTGCTTTGCTCCACCATGGTATTTGGCTTCACCACAGGCCCAGAGGCAATGGAGCCAACAATGGTAGCTGGAAACTTCTTAAACATAACCGAAAATACATCTCCCCCTTTTATAAATTCATTTATAACAGATATTTTGTAATGGTGAACAAAATCTAACACATTTTGGTATATGAAATATTACATAGAGGTGAAAATTGATAAATTAAAAATCAAACATGTCTGAATTTTGAATTTTGAAAAATGCTGTGTGTTGTGTACGTGTGTGGGTATGACAAGACATCATATATTTAGCTCATGTTAACACCAATTTTAAACATCTTTAAAATGTTAATTCCGCCAACTTTTGTCGGAAAGTAATAATAACCATATGATACGTTGTTCAGGCCAGAAGAAATAAAATTTTATGTGGACGCATTTACATATCACAGTCCCTAGAATAAGTATGTAATTAAATATAATACACTATTATTTTAAAACCTCCCTGAAATGCTCTTCTTTTGTTCCTAATTAAATTCTATGTCATAAAAGAATCTCCTCTGCTTTTAGTGGCCCTTTACTAATAGGCATGTAGCCACACTATGTTGATTTCTTTGACATTGTAGATATGATCGGATCCCATTTCTTACTCTTTCTGTCTAAAACATATTATTAGTTATTGTAGTCAAAATAATTTCCAAGGAGTGAGCCCAGCCACAGAGAGATGAAATAAAATGTATCTGAAGAGTGGCAGGTTGTCATGTCAATACTTTACGTATAAAACATAACAAAAAGTACTGGTTGGTAAAGGGTGAGCATACATTAGTTTGTTCTATTTCTGAGAGAAAACTACATGATGTAATGGGGAAAGTCATAATAAAATAAAAGGGATACACATGATAAGTTCCACGGCATTAAAAGAAATAGGAAGTAATAATAATGTAAATAACTGTATGTATATTAAATGCAAAGAAAGTCTTGGGCCAATTTTCTAATTTCATTTATAACATGAATGTTCTCCAGTACATTATAACTGGCAAAATTAACCCATTCTGAGGTTCATAATAATTTTTTAGATCCCAATATGCTCACCATATTGAATTTGCTACATATTGTTTAGTTGGTAATAAAATCTTGTACATCTTCAATACAGACATAATTACTGAGAAATTTTTATGAATATATATTAATTATAAAATGGAGTTTTATTGTTATCAGCAGTTTTTTGACTCTGTGGATGAAGCCTGCAGACTCAAAGAGCTCACTATTTGACATTAGTTTGATTTGTACTTTAAGCTCCCTCCAACTGAACTCTGATTTCACGTAGTTGTACTGAAAACTTAATTTAAAATGTGTCATCATAAGGTAAAATTATGTGATAAGAACTATGTAATTTTCCTTGTTCTGAATTATATTGAAGATATATTTTTAGTAAAGTACAAAATACTGAAAGTCTTTCCCCGATGGAAACTTTTTATTTAAATATTATTTTTTCCATATATATATATATATATACACATACATGCACACATATATATAGAGAGAGAGAAGAGAGGGGGAGAGAGAGAAAAAAATTAATTGAAAACAAAGAGAGAATTTGCTACTTTAGGTTATGTGGTATAACGCCACTCTCAATTCATTTTGAATATATTGACAATTAAATTTTGAATGTACTGACACTTCTGATTTAAAATAATTTTTAATTCATGAGAGCAACCTGTAACCTCCATCACTTAGTCAAATTGTGTGTGTGTTGCTTGTCTACACATGTATTTGCAAAGGAGCATTTGAGGTGAAGGGAACAAACCTGTCATCACTGAATCTAGATTGTCTTATCTTATCTGCAGTATAATATCATACCCTTGAGAAAACTTATATGCAAAACATATGGAAAAACACTGATAGACATTTATGTATTCAGTGTGGCAAGCAGCCATATTGAATAAGGCCTCATTTACTATCTTTAATTACAGTTGAACAGTAAGTTTTAAAGTCATATTTTAAATGGTTGAACTTATATATTCATAAGCACTTATAATACATTCTAAAATTTAAATTCATTCTTGATTGAAGTCGCAACATAAAGTTTAAATGTTATCTCATGGACACTAATTCCGTTCTCCATAACTAGTTGTGTGACTCTACATTTCAATTCTAAAGCTTTTTCCTTTCTCTTATAATATATCTTGAAAGATTTAAATCACACATTCAAAAAATAATTGCCATTTTAAATTGAACTCAGAGCAGAACAAACCAATTACTGTCATTGCATTGGTGTAAAGCATTTGAGTCCTCGCCGGGCTGTGGAAGTGTGCGTATTTCCTGCATCACAATTATTATCACATTACTGCAGCATTTGTATTCGCCTCCTGAAGCAGACTAAAAAGCTTCTGAGGGGATGGATATCCTTGAAGTTTATATTGGATTTTAATGGTCTTATTGAACGTAATTTAAAATATGGAAAATTTATAGCTAAACTAATTTTGATTGCCTATCTCCACACTCTTGGCTCCATATTTATAGTGGAAATGGTGCAAATCAAAACCTACATGTATACTCACACATATTCTAAGGCACTATTTAGGAATATTTATCATAGACATCTAACTAGTGAGGTAAAAATCTCTGCCTGATTAAAATTAAAATGAAGGAAAAATCATCTAATGTCCTAATGTTCTATATATAACATATAAAATTGATAACACAATCTGATGAACAAAGTTGTATTGTTAATATGTTTAAACTTATGTTATTATGTTTAAGTTTCATTGCTCTGTCTTTTCCTACTTTAAGTGTGTATTTTCATTAGGTTTTAATAAATGAAATATATGTATAAATACTCACACTGTCAAGATAGAGATTACTTCCGTCAGTGAAGAAAGAATATAGAGCATATTCATCAACCCTTTTATAAATTAATTGTGAAAGTAATGTACAGAAGATTTACAGTTTTATACGTAAGGCAGTGAGTACATTTCTTACCAAACTTGTTACCTCCTCCTTTATTTTTCTCCTACCTTCCCTCCTCCCCAGGTTCACTTCCCACCCTCCCCAGAGTTAGACATTTGGTTTACAGAATATAGTTTTGTAAATATTTATGTTTTATTTGTTTGTCTTTTACACTTTGTCTCTCCATTTTGGTGTTCCTCTTTCCTAGTTCTGATAAACATACACATAATGTTCAGTTTACCAAAGTCAGTTACAGTGACATCAGGGGTAAAAACATGGCGAACAAAGGCAAAACAAAAATGGATAATTTCATATGGTATGCTGGAAATAACAAAGATAAACCACTTATTTCTAAATCTTGTAGTACATTTCTTTTAGCACCATCTTATATGATCATATGTACATTGTTATTGAGCTATTGTTCTCCTCTGATAGAACTATTCTAGACAAGTACTGTTTCCAATGAGGAAAACCATAGAGTTTATATTTCTTTGGGTCTGGTTCACTTCACTTAGTATGATTTTTTTTTTCCAAGTCTTAACATTACCTCACTAATGGGGCCATGTCAATCTTCCTGGTAGAAGCATAGAATCCCATTCTGTAAATGTACTACATTTTCTTGATCCTTTCCTCTACTGAGAAGCACTTGGATTGGTTCTATTTTTTTTTTTTTTTTTTTTTTTTGCCAGTCCTGGGCCTTGAACTCAGGGCCTGAGCACCTTCCCTGGCTTCTTCCCGCTCAAGGCTAGCACTCTGCCACCTGAGCCACAGCGCCCCTTTTGGCCGTTTTCCATATATGTGGTGCTGGGGAATCGAACCGAGAGCTTCATGTGCAGGAGGCAAGCACTCTTGCCACTAAGCCATGTTCCCAGCCCCTGGTTCCATATTTTAACGATGGTAAATTATGCTGCGATAAACCACCTCACCCCAGTATGAATGTCCATTATCAAGAAAACTAACAACAACAGATGCTGTCAGGGATGTGACTGAAAAGGAACACTTCTACACTGTTGTTGGGAGTGTAAACTTTTTCAAACACTTTGGAAAGCAGTGTGGAGGTTCCTCAAAGGGCTAAATACAGAGCTCCCCTGTGACCCAGCAACCCTGCTTTGGGGCATTTACCCAAAGGATTACAAGCAAGACCATACTAAAGCTACCAGCAAAACTGTGTTCATCAATCCTTTCCTTTGCAGTCTGTCTCATCTCCTTTCTAGGTGTTGGAAACCAGTGCTCTATTTACTGATTCATAGATTCATTTGAGGCTTTGGAAATATTCTGTAAGTTGAGATATAGGTAGGTGATAGATAGATAGATGTTAGATATCATTTGTCCTGCTTTATTGGCTCAACATGTTTTTAAACTAATCCACAGTTTTGTATTTAGCAGAATATTCTTTTTAATTTTCAGGATATTGCTCTAATATGTTGATCTGTTTCCTTGTTGGGGATTTTAATTGTTAGCAACTTGAACATTTGTTGGGCTTCTGTTTTCATTTCTTTTGAAGAAGTGCCTTTGTGTTAAATTGCTGATACCTACAGATGAGTGTACTGGCCTCTCAGCCTCACTGATACAGGCTAGTGTCATTCCAGCAGTGGTATTCTTGGATGACTAATGCTGTTTATCTGCAGATGTATTCACTGGTCAACTATATATCTTTTTTTGTGTGTGTAACTAGTCTTGGGGCTTGAAGTCTTGAAAATATTGGAGATGCCAAAATATTATTGGAATTTGGCAGGTATTTTGAGTAGAGAATAACTGAGGTTTATGTGATTTACATATAGTTAAACATACTGTTTATCTTGCCAGAAGTGTTTTTGCTCTATACCAACACATTCCTTGACCCAAAGACATGGGATATGGCTTCTCTTCAACATTCTTTATAGAATACAAAACAAGCTATATGTCCTCATACAGTATAAATAAGATTTAAGGTGAACCTGCAAAAAATCGATCCAAAGTGGATCAAAGAGCTTAGTATAAGAACAGAACCTTTGAAACTACTGGAGTAAAACATAAGAGAATCACATCAAGATATAGGTGCAGGTAGTGACTTTCTGAGTATGACTCCAATAACCAAGTAAATAAAAGCAAGAATTGACAAATTGGAAAGCATCAAATTAAACAGCCTCTGCATAACAAAGAAAACAATTACAAGAGTAGAATGAAGAGATAGCCAATGGAATGGGAGAAAAAAGTTTGGCAAATATTTGTACTTTATATATATATATATCCATATGTATATATATATATATATATACATACATACGTATTTATGCTAGAATGTCTATAGAACTAAAAAATTAAACTCAGAGTGAACAAATCAGTCAACAATTAATTAATCTAAACAAACTCTTCAAGTGATATACATGTATCCAATAAAAATATGATAAAGTGTTTTAATATCTTTAGCTATGAGAGAAGTGCAAATCATAACTGCATCTACAATCCATTTCAGCATAGTCAGAATGGCAATCATCAAAAACCAAACCACACAAATGCTGACAGGAATGTACTGAAAAACACACTCTTTGCACTGCTTTTGGTCATGTAAACTAGCCAGCTACAATTGAAATCAGTATGGAGTATCCTCAAACACTAAAAATAGTATTAACATGTCTGGGTATGCACAGAAAAAATCAAGTTTGTCACCTTCCCACAAAGATACCTGCAAACACGTTTGTCTCATCATTATTTACTGTAGACAAATCATTTATTTGTGTGTTTTTTTTGTCAGTCCTGGGGCTTGAACTTAGGGCCTGAGCACTATCCCTGGCTTCTTTTTGCTCAAGGCTAGCCCTCTACCATTATAGACAAATTATTTAATGTGCCTTGTAATCATCAACAGATGAATGCATACCATATAGTACATCTACAATCAAGTTTTACTTATGAATTAAGAAACATGAAAACATGTATTTTTGCTGGTAAATGGATGAAATTGTAGATTGTCATATTATGTGAAATCAAGTACTCCACAAAGTCAAGTAGTGAATATTTTCTTTCCTATGTGGACATAACAGAGAAAATAAGGAAGAAAATAATAGAGTTATGTTAGTGTAGAAAAATGAGGAGGGTGAGTGAGCATATGAAAAATAATTGGAGGGTGAAAATGATAAAAGTATATTATTGCATGTGTGGAAATGTCATAATCAAAATCCTTTCTTTGAATGACAAACATAAAGTAAAAATGGAGTAGACAAACAGAAAATAATCTGTAGAATTCTTGTTCCTATCACCATATATGTAAATTTTTAATGTGAGGATTATTTATTTTAATACTTTATACTCCTATCAGGAATATATTCAATAATGGACCAAGAACTTATCGACATATATTATTTCATTATTTTGTTTTTCTCAGTAATTGGAAAGAATTTCTCTGTTGACTAGGCACTCACTCTGTGATAGAGGATGCTTATCACTATTAACATATGTACAAACATAATTTGATAGAAATAGTAGTAGCGTTTGAAATTCAGGCTTTATTCTCTTTTTTTTCTAGACAGGTACTCTCCATTGGATCATTTCTCAAGTCTGTTTGTTTGTTCGTTTTTGTGTTAGGGTCTCACCTTTTGCCCAGGCCAGCTGAGCACCACAATGTTCCTAGTATTATTTTCTATCACAGCTATGATGATATGCATGCATCACCACACCCAGCTCTTTCTGTTGGGATAAAATTTGATTCAAACAGATCCTCCCCATCTCAGCTAGTATAGAATTGTAGGTGTGAACCACTGAACCCAGCTGAGAATATTAAAGTATGATAACATCCCTAAAATTTATAAATACTCAAATTTCCCTGAATGGGTGCTATGTCCCTTAGGAAAGGGAGACAATTACTCTTCACTATGCTCAGATAGAGAGCAGCCTGAGGGAGAACATGTACAGAGGATGACAATGTAGGACGTTAGAGAAATAGTAACTAGAGCTATCAGCTCACAATGTTCCTCAAATCAGTACATCTCTGGTGCATTTCTGTGAATACCATTCTCATTCCTCATGCTTAACTATATCCTTTACACATAATGAGTGGTGACATATTACTGTTTTATTATTCACATTGGAGACATAGTAACATTGAACGTTTCTAAATGGGTGAATACAGAAAGTCCTAAGAGAGCTCACCTTTTCTGTGTGAATTTGGCCTCCAAGTAGTCATCGCAAGAATGTTTTGAGTACAGCATTTTGGAGTTTTCAGAAGAATAGGTGAATTTGGCCCAGAAATGTAACAAAAGAAAAGCTGGACAAATGGGACTGCATCAAACTGCAAAGCTTCTGCAGGGCAAAGGACATAGCTTGAAAGATAAACAGAAAGCCCACAGATTGGGAGAAGCTCTTTACCAGCCATACAATGGACAAAGGCCTCATATCTAAAATATATGCAGAACTAAAAAAATTAAATTCCTCCATAACAAATCCTAAAAGAACCAATAGCCCCCTCAACAAGTGGGCTAAAGACCTAAAAGACTTCTTCTCTGAAGAGGAAATGAAAATGGCCCAGAGACACATGAAGAAGTGCATTATATCACTGGCCATAAAGCAAATACAAAACAACACTGAAATTTCACCTCACCCCAGTAAGAATGTCCATTATCAGGAAAACTAACAATAACAAATGCTGGAGTGAATGTGGCCAAAAAGGAACACTACTACATTGTTGGCGGGAGTGTAAACTTGTTCAACCACTCTGGAAAGCAGTATGGAAGTTCCTCAGAAGGCTAAACCTAGAACTCACCTATTACCCAGCAGCCCCACTTTGGGGCATCTACCCAAAAGATTACAAGCCAGAAGACCCGAAAGCCACCAGCACAACAATGTTTATGGCAGCACAATTTGTCATTGCTAAAATATGGAACCCTCCCAGATGCCCCTCAGTAGATAAGTGGATCAGGAAAACGTGGTAGATATACACAATGGAATTCTATGTCTCTATCAGAAAGAACAACACTACCCTATTCATAAGGAAATGGAAAGACTTGGAAAAATTTATATTAAGTGAAGTTAGCCAGACCCAAAGAAACATGGACACTATGGTTTCCCTCATAGGGAATAATTAGTACAATCTTAGACTAGTCACAGCAAAAGATTTCAAGAGCCCAACAGCTATGACCTTATGAACACATAAGATGATGCTAAGTGAAATGAACTCCACGTTATGGAAACATGTGTCATAACATTGTTGTAATTATTTTCAGCATGCCATGTGCAACTGTACCCTTTTTTGTTTCTCTTGTATTCCCTTCCTTTGGTTGTGCTCCAGCTATCACTCTATCTCATCTGAGTACCCTGTTAATGTATATACATGTATTAGAACTAGTGAAGGAAAGGGAATATCAAATTCGACAAAGGATAAAAAGACAAACATTTCCAAAAGCAATACTTACAAAACCATTTGGTGTAAAGCAACTGACAACTCATCTGGGGGAGAGGGAAAGGAGGAGAGGGAGGGGGAAAATGAGGGAGGAGCTAACGAGTTGAACAAGAAATATACTCACTGCCTTATGTATGAAACTGTAACCCCTCTGTACATAACTTTGACAGTAAATAACTAATTATTTTAAAAAAGAATGAGTAAGTTTGGAAGGTATAGCTGATAAATGCCATAGTCATGGCCACAATGTATAGTTTCCCTTTTGGATCAGTCATTCCCAAACTTTCCTAGTAATGGTGCTGGCTGAAGCTGTCAGGTTAGGAGTGTGTGTGTGTGTGTGTGTGTGTGTGTGTGTGTGTGTGTGTACTCTAATCCTATGCAGATAAATTTTGTCATTTCCAGGATGAAAAAGGCTCAGTACAGAACAACATAGCAGTGGCTGCCAGTGTATCTGCATGTAATCCTAGATACTCAGGAAGCAAAATCTGAAGACTGTGGTTCAAAGCCAGTCTGGGCAGGAAAGTCTGTGTGACTCATCTCCAATTAACCTCAAAAAAACCATTAGTGGTGCCATGGCACAAGTAGTAGAGCATTAATCTTGGAAAAAATATTCAGAGACACTGCCAAGCCCATGAGTTCAAGACCTGGACCAGTACAAAGTAAAAAGAAATATAAAACAAAACAAGAAAGCAATGTAACAGTTACAGAATAGTTTCTCTTCATCAAGGAATGCTTTCCTGATGGAGATTCAACAATGAGCTCCCTTGCTAATAATTTGGAAATGTATGGATCACAATACCTAGAATGGCATTAATAAATGTGTGTGTGTGTATGTGTGTGTGTGTGTGTGTGTGTGTGACTCAGGCTGGGAATATGGCCTAGTGGTAGAGTGCTTGCCTCGTATACATGAAGCCCTGGGTTCGATTCCTCAGCACCATATATATAGAAAAAGCCAGAAGTGGTGCTGTGGCTCAAGTGGTAGAGTGCCTTGAGCAAAAAGAAGCCAGGGGCAGTACTTAGGCCCTGAGTTTAAGCCCAAGACTGGCAAAAAAGTAGAGCAATGGATATATTGCTGATAATATATTTATATGACTCGCCTATATATATATATATATGAATCATATGTATCATATGAAAAAAATATATATATATATGAATCACATAACCTCTTTGACCTACTACTTTGGTCTGGTTTTTATTCGTTTTCCATGCCACTCATAGAATACATTCTTCTTCGTGTTAGTAGATGTAGTGATGTATTATTTGGTGACTTGCCTTACAAATTAAAGAGAAGATCTTGTCTCCTAATGTCTGGTGCCTCCTGAACAATTGTCCTTCTTAAATGCTGGAGGCTTTTTATGAGCTTCAGGACCATGTATGATTTACAAGGATCTCTATTGTACTAGTCACATTTTGCATGACCTATTGAGTAAAGATAATACCATAAATATAATGGATCAATGTGAAGTTTCATAAAATATCTTTGTACTGTGGATACATCTTCAGACTACATTACTGTAAGACAGCCTTCAAACAAAACAGCAAATGATCATTTCTATCCATTCCTACTGAATGAAAAGTATTTCTAATTCTGTTTTAATTAAGAGCAAATGCATTCAACAAATCAAAGACCAGACAATTTCCTATGTACATATGGTCATATAAGTGAAATGAACTCCAAGTTATGGAAATAAGTGGTTCAACATTGTTGTTGTTATTTTCAACTTACTATGTGAAATTATGCCTGTTTCTTTTGTTGTTCTTCCCTATGGTTTAATCTCTGTTGTCACTGTATTTGATTTTGGAACTCTGTGAATTGTATATATGTTTAATTGAATTAAGAAAGGGAAGGGGAACATCAAAATGTTGAGACAAAAGTAGAAGGTGAACCAAGCAACAACAATACTTACAAGACAATATGCTTTCAATACTTACAAGACAATACAAGACCAGCTGTACTATGCCAGGGAGTCAGGGGATTGGAGAGGAGGGAAGGTGAGAGAAAGATGAGGGAGGAGGTAACAAGTTTGACAAAAAAATCTACAGTCTACAGCTCCCATGCGGTTTCTGTGTGGGCAGGTAATGTAAAATGGCAGAAACCACTTCTTTTACAACCTTTAAGTGTTTAAGGATGACACTAGTTTCTTTCACCCTCCTAGAATGTAATATTGATTGTGGTTTCATTGTAGAGTTTCTACTTTGCCTTTCCCACTGTACTAATCTACACTGAAAGGTCAAACAAATGATGTATTGGTTACTTAGCTGCCATATTGCCATGTATAAATCATTTCCAATTACATTCCAAGGAACTAGGAAAATGATAATGAGGAATTACCTTCTTGGAGACAGTTTGATAAAAGACATTTTATTCTGGTGTGTTTTTAGATATAACTTAAAAATAAATATGATTTCAAATTTCAGAACTAAAGAAATCATTAGTGATATATTTGCTGTTGTATATATATATATATCTTGGTTAAGAAGTAGCCTTGGCTGCCTTTCCACTTTGCTCTTAGGAATACAATGTTATATTAACTAGACTTTTTTTTCCCCAGACTCAGCTCCTTTGGTTTTGATCTCAACTTTCTGTTCAACAAGGTAGTTAGAATCTTCTGATTTCTGTGAGTTAAGTATTGCAATACGATCTTTATCACTTCAGGATTCTGTTTTCCATGGGGATATTAACAGCCCAGATTTTGACTGTATTTCTTGTAGATTTACAAGAAATTATTGAATGTATTAATGCCTTTGGTTATACTTTCAGTAATATATGCCTAACAACCACTGTGAGTGAAATGTTCTCTGTTCCTTTCATGGAACCTTCTTGGTTTTCTTTTGGCTTTTCATGAAATGTCTGCTATGGTACCTTTCTGTATCTGTACCACCTTCCATGGAAAGTCAAAAGTTTCTGTTTGTTAGTCATTGACCATTATTTTCCTAGGCTTCCAGGATAGATGTATCATAGTGATAGTTTACCTGATCTCCAGGGACTCTTGCCATAATATTTAATGGTAAAAGCAAGAAAAATCACCAAATAGATGTCATACCTATGCACACTGAAGTGCTTACTACTCTTTCTCATAAGTGAACCCACACAAAATCCAACCCCACATGCACTTTTTTCTTCTGTCATTAAATGGCAGCCAATCATTGCATATTCTGTATAGAAAATCTCTGTATCATGCGTCCTGAAGCAGGGTATCTTATCAGCACACATGAGATCATAATGAGTGGAGGCATATTTGAAATTTGTATTATTTATTATGTTTATCCTAAGTCATGTAGGCTATATCACGTAATATTTTTGTAAAGGTTTGAACCATCTTGGACATTGTTTTTTTCATGAAGATAGGATAAACTGGATGGAGCTCTTAAAAATGAGTAAGGTGGGTATAATTGGTACACATATAGGATACTCTTAGCAGAAGATCACAATAGCTCAATAGCTATTCCCATATGAACAAATAAGATGATATTAAGTGAAAAGGACTTCAAGTTATGGAAAAAAGTGGTATATTATTATTGTTGTTATTTTCAACATGCCATGTGAAACCATGCCTTTCTTCATATTTCTTTCCCATGATATCTACCCCTGATATCACGATAACTGGTTTTAGTTCCCCTGTATATTGTATATACCTGAATGTGTATTGGAACTAGGAAGGGAAACAGAATACCAAAATGGAGAGACAAAGGACTAAAAGACAAACCAACACAACAGTGATACTTACAAAACTATATGGTGTAAATGAACTGTATAATTTATGGGGGGGGTGAGAAAGTGGGGGGAGAACAGAGGTTGGGGGGAATGAGGTAGAAGGTAATAAGTTGGACAAGCACTGTACTCACTGCCTTACATATGAAACTGTAGCCCCTATATACTTCACTTTAACAATAAAGAAATAAAAAATGAGTAAAGTGTATGCAAATTTATAAAACATGATGAAATTTCTAAATAGAGACAAAAATATAAAGTCATGGTGAAATTAACAAGACAAACGAGTTTACTAGTGTGTGCAGTGCAAATGCAAAGAAACATAAAACTAAAGACATTTGTGAGCCAGATTTCCGATGGACCAAAGTATCAGAAAGTGGAAAAGATAATGCTGGAAGTGACATTCTTCGAAGGTGTATCTGCTGGCTCTGTAAAAAAAAAAAAATTCAAATTTTGGAACTTCAAGCTGGCAATTAAAAAGTGATCTGGTTAGAGGAGAAAGGTTAGAACTTCAGAACTAAAAACTGATTAGTGCACAAAGACATTGACCCACCACTCAGTATTTTATTGACTAATTTAATCATTATTTTGTTCTTATTGATGATTTGTGTGTACCTAATGGTCTTTTTTACAATTAAAAGAACTCAATGACTATGCAATATTATATTTAGAAGGAATATCTTGTAAAAATTTCTTTTTTAACAATTATAGCAAAAATTGCATTTTAGCAAGATTGTATGCATTGATGACATACAAAATCTACTGAAAGGTATATATAGATTACTGAAATAATAATTTAGTTAACTAATTTACACATTGCTTTACAGTAGTCATTTTCTTTTTTAAAGGATTTTATTGTCAAACTGACGTACAGAGAGGATACATTTTCATACGTTAGGCATTGGATACATTTCTTGTACTGTTTGTTACCTCCTCCCTCATACCCCCTCCCCCCACCTCTTTCTCTTGCCCCTGCCCATGAGTTGTTCAGTTCATTTACACCAAACAGTTTTGCAAGTATTGCTTTTGTAGTCGTTTGTCTTTTTACCCTGTGTCTCTCGATTTTGGAATTCCCTTTCAGTTTCCTAGTTCTAATACCAGAATACACAGTTTGCAATGCACTCAAATAAGATACAGAGATAGTACAGGTACAACCAAGGGAGAGGACACAGAGGATCATCAATAATAGATGCTATGGTTTCACATGGTATGGTGAAAGTAATTACAACAGTGATATAACACTTGCTTCCATAACATGGAGTTCATTTCACTTAGCATCATCTTATGTGTGCATAAGGATATAGCTATTGGGCTCTTGTGATCCTCTGCTTTGACTAGCCTAAACCTGTGCTAATTATTCCCTATGAGGGAAACCATAGAGTCCATGTTACTTTGGGTCTGGCTCACTTCACTTAGTATAATTTTTTCCAAGTCCTTCCATTTCCTTACAAATGGGGCAATATCATTCCTTCTGATAGAGGCATAAAATTCCATTGTGTATATGTACCACATTTTCCTGATCCATTCGTCTACTGAGGGGCATCTGGGTTGGTTCCATATTCTAGGTGTGACAAATAGTGCTGCGATGAACATTGTTGTGCTAGTGGCTTTAGTGTGTTCGTGTTTATGGTCTTTTGGGTAGATGCCCAATAGTGGGGCTGCTGGGTCATAGGGTAGCTCTCTAGGTTTAGCCTCACAGTAATCATTTTCTTAATCAAAACACTTTATAGCTACTTTTATTATTTTGCAAATAAACATAATATCTTCTTAACCACTGTAGTTTGAACATGAAATAACAGGAGCATATGCTGCATGCTTGGATTGCAGCTTGGGGCATTATTTTCAAAGGTGGTAGATACTGTAGGAATTCAGATAGTGAGAGCTTTTCTCTTGAAAGTTATGCAAGAGTTGGACACTGGTGTCTCAAGTCTGTAATCCTACTTATTCAGGAGTCTCAGAACAGAGGATCACAGTTCGAAGCTAGACAGGAAAGTCTGTGAGATTCATATCTCCAATTAACTACCAATAAAAGCCAGGAGTAGAGATCTGTGTAGCTCAATTGGTAGAACCCTAGCCTTGAGAAAAACTTCAGAAACAGAGCTCAGTCCCTTGAACTTTCACAAAAGAAGAAGCAAAAGAAGAAGGAAGAGGAGGAGGAGGAACAGGAGAAGGAAGAAGAAAGAAGGAGGAGGTGGAGAGAGAGGAGGAAAAGGAGGTGCAGGAGAAGAAGAGAAGTTGTTATACACAATACTAAATCTTTCCTCTTTCTCCACCCTATCCATCATGAAGGAAATAGCCCCTGCCTCATATTCAGGGTGCCATGATGTTTTCCTTCACCATGGGATTAGAATCAGCAGATCACAACACTGGACTGAAATCTCTAAAACTGAAAGTTTCCTTCCTTTAAGTTGTACATTTAAGTCTTTTGTCGCAGCCCCAAAGTGTAATGCACTAAGTGTAATCACACGCAGCAGATTCCCCTGATATATGAGTCCTACTCAATTTAATCCTGTAACTGTTGAGCAACAAGTAACCAAACCAGGCCTTCCTACCTCTCATTGTATGCTTTCTTTTATATGTTATACTTTTCTTTTTTTCCCCTAAATCCCTCCTTTAAACAAAATTGAATGTTATTGTCCATATCACATACAGAGGGGGTACAGTTTCATAGTAAGGTATTGAATACATTTCATGTCAAACTTTTCACCCCTCTCTCATTTTTCTCCAACTTTCCTTCTCTCCCACTGCCCCCCCCCAATTGTGCAGTTAATTTCCAACATACTGTCTTTTGAGTACCGCTGTTACATTGTTTTGCCACTGTTCTGAGAGGAACTTTTCGTTAGAATCTGAATACTTGGAGGAAGCTCAAAGATTTCTCAAATGTGTGATCACTGAAGGAAGTAAACTAGTATTATGAAGGTAAACAATTAATAGAAATTTCTACAAAATAAAACAAAGACAAGACAGAAATGGAAAATCAATTTATTGTATTCATTCAATATTCTCACATAAAACTAGTACTGATTTCAAATATCCTATGTACCTTCAAAATTACTAAACATTAATATTTGGACTTTAATGTGTGATAGGAGTTGAAAGGACACCATTAATAATGATACCAAGTTCATATATATTTATATATATGCACACATATATGTGTCTCTACATATAGACACATATATAATACATTTATATACATATGTATATTTAGATCCATATCTATATCTATATAAATAAGTAAGTATTTATATGTATCTATATTTCATGTATTTACTTATATAATATGTGTAATATATACATATGTAATATATATTGTGAATATTATGTATTTAATATATTGTATCTATTTATGTAAATGTAGACATTATGTATACTATTACATATATTTGATATAATACAGATATAGATAGCTTATATAAATACACAAAATATATATACATATGTGTTCTTATTTATATATGCATGTCTTGTATAATCTATATATTTTATATGTTGTTAGTGTATATAAAACATTATAAATATGTCTACATTCTCTCTATCTATCTTCTACCTATCTATTCTCTTCGATGTTTTTATTACTATGAGCATAGAAGAATAGAGTCAATGGTTTTGTAATCTAAGTAGGATTTTTGCAGATAATGGTTAAACAAATCAGTACTTATTTTTAATAGTCTAGTACATTTTATACCATTTGTGAACCATTGAAAATACCTATCTTGACATTGTACGAGTGTTTTATTTTACATAATTCCCAAGTAGACTGATTTCTGTCTCTTTTTTCTAAAGCTAAATTTTAGAATACATATGAATGTAGCTTTTAACCTATATGCATGGTCTATACATGAAGGTTTGTATGGTACCAGGTAAACTAAACATATGTAAAATAAAACTCCTATTATACATCATTACAATTCTTTTTTTTTTTTGCCAGTCCTGGAGTTTGAACTCAGGGCCTGAGCACTGTCCTTGGCTTCCTTTTGCTCAAGGCTAGCACTCTGCCACTTGAGCCACAGTGCCACTTCTGGATTTTTCTATATATGTTTTGCTGAGGAATTGAACCCAGAGCTTCATGTATACGAGATGAGCACTTTACCTCTAGGCCATATTCCCAGCCCCATCATTACAATACTTACTGTGTATAGTTACTATTAATTTTTTTTTCTTGTACTGGTACTGATGCTTGAACTGAGGGTCTGGGTGCTTTCCCTAACATTTTTTTTTCTCAAAGTAGCCATAGCTACACAACTTGCTTTTCTTGTTGGTAATTGTAGGTAAGAGGCTTACACTCTTTGTGTCTCAGGCTGGCTTTGTACCACAATCCTCAGATCTCAGCCTCCTGAGTAAGTAGGGTTACAGGCATAAGCCACTGGCGCTTGGCACTCTCTATTACTATTAAATAGTTTTTCTACACAGAAAAATTTAATTATCAATGTTTTAGTAGAATCTCTTGCACATGGGTGTTTCCACAATGTTTCTTTGAATAACAGATAAGTAACTTAAAAATTTAAAGA
Source organism: Perognathus longimembris pacificus (assembly GCF_023159225.1). Classification (NCBI taxonomy): domain Eukaryota; kingdom Metazoa; phylum Chordata; class Mammalia; order Rodentia; family Heteromyidae; genus Perognathus; species Perognathus longimembris. The sequence goes on along the minus strand of NC_063169.1, from coordinate 16,009,797 downwards.
ATAGATACTAATCTCAAATCATATGGATTAAACCAAAACTACTTTCTTCATTTAGAACTTAATTTCATTAAAGATTGAACTTTGTGTTTCACAGTTCTTCTAATTATATCCAATTATTTCTTCTCTCTATAAATGTTCACATTTTTTTTGGCAGTGTGGGAACAAGTCTGGTAAACATATGACCTTTGATTGCTTTGCAAATGCATGCCCAAATGTGGAGTCTGCAAGCTAACATTAGATAAAAATAATCTTTCCCAAGTTTATTAAGTATGCTAACCTTCAAAAGCAACACTGGAACTTTTTTGGATCCTTTATTATGAGGATAGAGGTGGCTTAGTTACAGGTTTAAGTTGGATTTTGCCATTTTCTAAAGAATTTGCTTTTATAATAGTAATGTAAGTAATAAAATGTATTTTACGACTAAGTATTTGTTTTTCAGACAGTATCATTTTTTGTCATATGCCTGGTGCCCATGGCTTGCACCTGCAATCCTAGCTACTGAAGAGGATGAGATCTGAGCGGTTTGAAGTCAGACTGGGGAGAAAAGTCCGAGTTATCTCCAATTATCCATTTAAAAACCATGAGTGGTGCTGTGGCTCAAAGTTTCAGAGCACTAGCCTTGTGCCAAAGAACTCAGGGATAGTGCCAAGACCATGAGTTCAAGCCCTACAACTGGAAAAAAATGCCATGTTAAAATAATAAAATTAAATCTTTTTCAGTTTCTTTCGTTTCTTTTTTTTTTTTTTTCTGTCATAGGGCTTGAACTCTAGGCCTGGGCGATTTCCCTGAGCTCTTCAGCTCAAGACTAGCACTCTACAACTTGAGCCACAGCACCACTTCCAGCTTTCTGGTGGTTATTGGAGATAAGCTTTTCACAGACTTTACTGCCTGGGCTGGCTTTGAAACACCATCCTCAGGTCTCAGCCTCAGGGCTGGAGATATGGCCTAGTGGCAACAGTGCTTTCCTTGTGTATGTGAAGCCCTGGGTTCAATTTCCCAGCACCACATATATAGAAAATGGCCAGAAGTGGCGCTGTGGCTCAACTGGCAGAGTGCTAGCCTTGAGCAAAAAGAAGCCAGGGACAGTGCTCAGGCCCTGAGTCCAAGCCCCAGGACTAGCAAAAAAAAAAAAACAAAAAAACAACAAAAAACAAAAAACAAAAAACGATTATATTTGTGACTGAGATTCAAATACTTGAAAGCCATCAATCATACTTTCATACAAAAGATTACATGATAAAAAATCAATCTATTACCATAAGCCTTAAACTTATGATAGGGAGAATATTCTGAAAAAATATATTCACATTACATTTCCTAAAATGTTATGATTGAGTTTTATGATTGTTTGATCAGTCTATTATATATCTAGCAGTATATATATATTCACATACATGTACATAAATATATATGTATACAAATATATTTCATAAACATTTGTGTGTTAGAAACATAGTTCTTATATTCTCCTATGATTCCTCCTTTTTCTATTTCCACATTATGTTGTTCTTTAAAAGTGTTAGAGAAAATCTACAATATATATTTACCTTTGGAATAATCGATCATATTATTTAATGTTTCTGAAAAAAATTGTATGGTATTTCTGTCTAAAAATTCACTCTTCCTTAATTTTTCATGATAATGATTTCCAGATTTCAGAGAATATTGTTTTCTTCTAAACCTTGAACATAATTTGTCTCTTTTATTTCATTTCTTTGGTACACAATGATGCTGATGAAGAAACTGGACCTTAATTTTGCAAATCTAGTAGACTGAGCTCTTCATTCTGACTAGGTATGTCTTCCAAAGACATTCTATATATTTAGATGCAGTTTTCTTTTATTCTTCCCACCTGTTCCAAACTTGTTATTAAAAGGGTATTCCATCAAACATGGTTAAAAAAGGTGGGTGTTTATTTTCTTTCTTTCATTTTTAAATTCTTTCTAATGGCATGAAGGTTTTGAACTCAGGAGTCCACACTTACTTAGTTGGCATGATACTAAAAGGCTGTACGTCCATCTGTGCTTCACATTGATTATGCGTAGCATGGAGTCTTCCTCGATGTGCATCCGAGTCTTGATCCACTTATTCTAGCCTTTCCATTGTCACTAGTCTCATAGACATGAAAGAAGGTGTCCAGCTTCTTTCTCCCCATGAAAATGCATCTCTCTCTCTCTCTCTCTCTCTCACACACACACACACACACACACACACACACACACAGTGATCCTCTCAATCTCAGCTTCACTTGTGGCTTGAGGTAACAGTTGCATACCACTGTACCCAACTATGCTTTAAGGAAAGGGTTTTACAAACCTTGGTGCCCAACCTGTTCTTAAACCTTGGTGGTACTATTTTCAGGCTTCTGGTAGCTAGGATTACAGCCGGGGGCCATGGGAGCCTGTGTTGTGTGCTTACTTTTTAGGATCTAATGTCTCCTCTCATCTGCCTCTAGAACTGGGAGACTCACTGAAAAGCAGGAAGGAAGTTCTTCAGTCTCTGTTTTGAAAATACATGGCAGAGGATGAGGTAAGCCAGCTAAAGCAACTCTTTACTCCAATGTCAATATCAGAGTGACTTCATGCTATAGAGAGAGCCCTTGATGTAGCTCCATCACAGAGGATATGTTTTCCCCTTTCTTCCCTTAAAACTTTCATATTACTTTACCCATCAGAAATGACCATCTAATACATCACTTAACTACAGAAATGTACTCATTTGAATCTTCTCAAAATATCAGTTGCACTACAGTCTTATCTATCGTGTTTCTCTTTATGTAAGAGGGTATTTATTTATTTCACTATTGAATTTAGTGGAAATGAGGTAGATGCATTTGATTTACTTGCTGGTGTTAAAGCAGAGACCCGAGTTTGTTTTATTAAACCTCCAGCAATTCTTTTTGAAGTAAGAAGTTTCTAAGGAAATAGCAGACTTACATAGTGGCAGTGGATCTGGCAACACGTGAATGGAAGTAATAAGGTCTTTAGTACCTAGGCTCCAATTGTTGCATTGTAATCTGCTTTGATGATGGTGAAAGAAATAGATGTCAAGTCAGTCCTGTCAGTGGGACTCACAAAAGTTTATTGTCACATGTTTAATGTATACAATCATTCTCATTAATAAGACAGAACCATGTGCTACAAATATATGTTCCTGGGCAATGGTAGATGCTTGAGCATGGCAATGCTGTGCTGTCTTTAACTTTGCTCTCCTCTGTGGATTCTTCACTGCAGAGTATGATGATAAAGTTATAAACCACTGGCTTTGAGCAGCATATCTCAGACATGTCTTCTTCTACCCATGGATATTCACTTCAGGTATTTAAAAGTTGGTATCAGTAGTTAGAATCAAGTTTTATGATTAAACCTTTTATTTCACTTTTCATACATTATATATAAAAGGTTTAAAATAATTCTAGACATACTCCATAAAGCAAATCTATTATATATTCATTCTGAGCAAGTTTGATATAAGATATATGTGTTTAAAATAATTTATTTCTATTATATACTAGTTTATTTCTAATCTACGTTCATATGCTTTTGTAAGGGAAGGTACTCAAGATCTCCTATGCATACTACATAGTATCTAGCCAGAGAGATAGATTATAAAACAACTGTATAAAATTGCAGGCTGGATACTAACCTTGACACAGTAAATTTAAAAGGTTGGCTTTATATTTTGAATTTTACTGTTCATTCCCAAAGATATCTACATATATCAAATGTTATTTTTGGTGATACTGGGGTTTGAATTCTCAAGGAATCATATTTACTGGGCAGGTGCTCTACTTCTAAGCCACATTTCCAGTAGTATATTATTAGTTATTACTGAGCTAGGTTATTTCTTGCTTCCTATCTGGATGCATGTCTGACCTAGCAGCCAACTATAATTGCTGCACAAAATGCTAGGATACGAGTGAGGTGCCTGCCACCACACCTAACTAATGGTTGAGAAGAGGGCTCTCATGAAACATTTTTGTCTGGGCCTTCTTTGAAGTGTAAATTTCCGTATCTTCGTCTCACAAGTATCTAGGATTGTAGGCATCAGACATCCTTGATGGATCTTAATCAAAATTTTATACTTTTACTGTAGCTGTGCTTCTCTTGATAAGTTAGGTTCATTCCTATAATTTTGAAAGTTACACTCAGGAGCCACTTACTGTGCCAAGAGTAAATTTTGTTAGATTTCTATAATACTATCTTTCCAGTGATTATAAAAACATATATCAAAGTGATATATTTCTGAGGCATGTATGTGCATATGTGTGCCTGTGCAAATATGAATATGTGAATGTGTGTGTAGGTACATGTGGGCATGTATTTTTCTATGCCAGGAAAATGAGGGCAAGACCTCATGTATTTGAGGCAAGCACTCTACCACCATTGCACTACATCCACAAGCCTTGAGCATCAATTCTTGTAAAACACATCCAAATCGATTTCCTGTTTGGAAATCAGCTAAATCAAATAATTTGAAGGACTGTAGACCTGACTATTGATTCAGCAAGAAACCTTGCTGACCTTGCTAACCTTGTAACTCCACTGCTGTCCCCTAATTCATGCTCTTTACCACTGTGGAGACCATATATTTCTAAATAAAAAAAAAAAAAAACCCAAAATTTTTCCTTCTGTATTTTTCTTTCTCTAGTCAAACTCATCTGCTTTCCTTTATTTCCTCATACATATCAGTCCTGAGAAATCTTGCATTTTCCTGAATTGCACCTCATTTCTCTTCCCTAGTCTTCTGAATACTTTACTCACATTTAAGAATTGATTTCCTCAGAATTGATTTCAGTTATCACACATTCTAGAAAACCTTTACCTCATGCATGGACTTGAAATATCTTACTGTGACCCACAGACTACTGTTCACACTTCCAATTGTGGTAGGTACAGGAAGTATTTAGCTAATTGACCTTATTGTCTTCCATTAAACAATAAATAAAAGCATATAACTCCAATAAGTGTATATCATAAATGATTATTAAATATTTGATAAATATTATTCAAATAAAATTTGAATTAGAAAACTAGATAGAACATTTCTTCTGGATCTTGGAGAACTGTTTATCTAATATAAACAACAGACCTTTTCCAATTTACTGATATATAATTACAGTGTAATGAAGATAAATAGAATTCAGCTATTAAATACTTAAAAAAAAAGAAATCCATGATACAACTGAATTTATTTGGGCTAAAGAATCTGATGTATTTGTGATGGTATTTCTTAGCTCTTTTTGGCAGAAGTTTACACAATGATGAGCCAAATATGGATGAGGTAGTACCCATCTCACCCTGCCCAGAGCTTCCATCTGTTCTGAGCACACAAACCTTTCTTAACTGTCAGTATACTTAAAACACTTGAATGGGTATCTATTTGAATGTTCTCAGTTGACAGTTGGCTTTATATACAAACAGGAAGTCTGAAGAGGGGTAATAGAAGTCAAATTTCAGCAAAGAACAGGGAATGTATGATGGGAACTGACAAAAGTGCCTCAAACTAAACTAGAACCAATACTATTGTGAGTGGCCCAGGAATTCAGTGGGAGATTTCAAAAGAAAATTAAAAAGCCTTCATCCTTAAGATTCTGAAAACTTTCTCCATGCTCTTGCCCCTACTATCAACAAGTAAACAAGAACTTTGTCAAACTCAGTAACAAGGAAGAGAGGCTGAATTTTCAATCACTGTATGCAAAGAAAAGAAAACAGATACATTTATAGGTTTACAAACAAATGCAAGACCAAAGAAATAAAAATACCACTGTAAAAGTAGAAGGAAATTCAGCTCTTTATATCCAACTTCTTTCATGGTGGGAGTATTGTAATTTAAAGGAACACTTATAGGAGGTAGTTTGGCCATATAATATATACTGAATATGTACAAGGTTTCCATTTCATTTTCATCTGAATGATGTAGCTTATTAAGGACATTCCATTTCTTTCTTCTGATCCCACCCCCACCCTACCCCTTTCTACCACACCCTGCTGTTTAAGTGCAAACACCAGCTTTCTGGAAAAGACAGGGTCAAGAATAGATCCCCTCAGTGGTGTAAGCCTTTAAATGAAGTATATTTTTTAAGTGAAAAAAAAAAAGGCAACATCACAAAACAAACCAAGACATACTAATTCCCACCACATGCACCTATGTGTACATGGACAACAAACACACACACACACACACACACACACATACACACACACACATAGCAATGGTCCATTGTTTTGAATCATGCTATGTTCTACCTGATGTGCTGAACTTTTTACACGGATATTATTTGTATATTTCAAATATCAAATATACATGTGAAGAAACTGAGGCACAGAAGTTTGAAATGAATACTCAAATGTACACAGCTACTAACTGATAGAATTTGCAAAGCTAACAATAACAGCAACATAAACCAAAACACTCAAACAGCCTAACTTCAAAATCTATGTCCTTATAACCAGATGCCCATTGCTTCTATACAAAATAGTATCAAGATCATAAAAAAAAATCATCTGTCAATTAGTGATGCCTTTAACATTAAGACATCATTTGACCCAAGAGAACTTTCATTCCTAGCTGTAGCAGATGTAATATGAAATGTATATAGAGATCACATAATCCTTTTGTACTTGTACAATGTGAAGGATTTATCCAAAAGGTCATAGCTTTACTGTCATTATTAAGGGTGGCACTGTGGGAAAGTTTTGGAAAAGCTTTGCTCCTATTCCTCAGTGCTGGAATAATGCAATTTGACAAGAGGAAAATGCCTGGCCGCCTTCTCATTTGTTTCAGTTTCCATTTAGAAAGTAATATTTATTTAAGTCGAACAGTCCTGAAATCCAGTTAGCGAATCGATGTCTAGAGAGAGACTAGAAACCGTGAGTGTATTTGAATATTTGTTTTATTTAATAATATCTATTATTTTAAAGTTATTTCTTTTGGGTTATGAGGCAACATATCAGAAGAAAAGCCATATAAATTATTTCCTTTGTGGACTCATCATAAAAAAGAAAACACAGAACTCTAAAGCCTTTTGTAGTTCTACTTGGCAGAATAAACTAAGACCTCAGAACAAACAGAAGCCTCCTTAAGCCTTTTGTTTCTCTCCAGAGTTGGTATAGAAGCAGTGAGCAAGCCCTGGGTGCTTGAAAAGCATTACATAGCAGCCCAGTGCTTGACGCCTTGTCTAATACATATGGATGCTGCAGCTTTTCATGAAAGCAGCTCTGCCACTGGTATAAGAGAGGGAATAAGTTTTCTAATTCTAAGCTAAGTCCAGGCAGTTCAGCAAAAGGAAAGGTATTTTATTTCATTTCTAAGTCTAGGTTGTATAGCAGTATCTGTGGCTGTAAGCTTAAACTGCAATCCAAGCAAAACTGTGTGTGTGTGTGTGTGTGTGTGTGTGTGCAAAAACTTAAGAGAAATCAATAGACAAAATGAGGTGGTGTTTTTGTAATTTTAGTATTTTAGTTCTGTATATTAAAGGAATTGATTTTGTCATCTAAACCATATCATCCACAAGAAGCTAATTAAATGCAAAACCACTCATTACATAAATTCTCTCACAAGAAAGCATGGTATTAACATGTCAGTAACGGTAACAGAAAGCTAACAGCAGTGGAATCAATGATGCCCTAGGCAGAAGCACAATAGAGTACCTTGGATGGTTAGAATTTCTTGTTATTGTGGAAGTTTTAATCTCATACTTATAGCACATTATTGTGGGAAGCATTTATTGTGGAAATAAACTTGCGAAAATAGTTTTAAGAAATGTATGATTTTAGCATAAAATTTCTATGTTACCTGTAATCTTAGCTATTTGGGATGATGAGGTCTATTTACCTTGTTTTAGTTGAGCATGTGCTTGAACTTACTAGGTGACATTGCTTATATTCATGGTTGGTCACCCCCCTTCTGCTAGTCCTCTTTGCAAAACTAAAAACCAACTAAGGTAGGAGGTTCTCAGTTCAATTAAACTAACAATAAAAATTAATCATCTCAAAGGCCACATCCTAGGAACTTGAGCAAGATTACTTAAATGATAATATTCCATCTATGGCACTTAAAATACAAGTCCTCACTGAGTATCAAGGCAAACACTTATCTTTGAGCCCTAATAAAACTCAGGAAAACTTATACAATTTGAACACACCATGGCACAGAATACACATTTCCATTCTACAAGGGAGGAATGGGACATGGAATGGAGAGCCATGACCAAAGTAAGCAGGCAGGGCAAACTTTAAATTTGGTAAATCCTTCTCTGGCATCCAGTGTATTTGGTTTATGATGTAAGATCTTATGCTTACAGCCTTACCTGTTACAGGTCTAAGGATAGCCTTTTAGGCTGCCTCTGTATGTTGCCTTTTGCTTTGTTTTTTAGACTTCAGGTGGCTCGAACTTTGTGAGCTCTCCACTGTTTCTTCAGTTTCAAACTGCTAGCTTCACTTCATAATGGTTAGTCCAGCTTTACCTATGCTTCTTTTCTGGGCAAGCTATGACATTTTCCAACCTTTTCACTCTGCTTTTTCCTCACAATTCTCACTGTATGCCTGGCTAACCACAGCCAAACAATAACCATGTCACAGCATCAGAACTGAGTTGGCTACAATTTCTTTGCTATATTAGCCAGTCTGCTACCTTTAAATTCAGCCTCAAGCAAAGTCATAGACAAAATATAGGCAAGATATTTGATGAAACTTAACACTTATGACAAATACTTCAACTCTCAATAGATTATTCTGAAATTTCATTAACTCCTTCCTTATTAACAGAATTTCTCTGAGCCTTTTGGCCTTCTGAAGTCTCACAGATTAAACCATGATTAAAGTGTATTTTAGACTCATTTAGTCTGCCTTTCCAAACTCTGCCAAATTGTTCCTAAAATCATTTCCAAAGGCAAAAAATGCATTTCAGGCTAAATTACAGCAACAGCTCTATTGCTCTGGTACACATTTTGTAAGTTACTCAGAGTTTCAGTCATCATGACAAAACACCCAAGGGAACAGCCTGAAGAAGAAGGGATTATTCTGGCTCATAATTTCAGGCTCTGACAGGAAGATTCAACGTTTGGTCTTGTGAAATGGCAGGACCATGTGACAGAAGTTGGGGCTGAGGAAGAGCTTTCAACTCATAGTACCAGGAAGCAGAAAACATGAATATGTTCCTTCCCAGGGGTGCTTTCTTATATCCCTTTTATTCTAATTGGGCACCCTTGTGGGGAGGTGGTTGGTCCGGCTTCCATTGAGGACAGGTGCTCTCAAAGGCACACCCTGAAATGTGTTTAATTTTGTAGGCTCTTCTCAATCCAAACAGGTTGACAGTTACATTTCACCATGGCTTGAATGGAAAATACTGGTTTGAGAAGGTATTTGTTAGCTGTGCATCTCTAAATCAAATGCTGGCTATATGTAGATTAAAGGAGGAATGATTTATTTTGCTTCAGTGGTTCAGAGGTTTCAGTCCATGTGGTTTGGCCCCATTCCTGGGAGAATGTAGTGAGACCAAAAAGCAGGACTGAGAGCATAGAGCTAAGCAGGGCTGCTCACAACATGGAAGCTAAGAAGCAGAGCTAGGAAGGGGCCAAGTACAAGAAATCATTCAAGAACTGCTCTTAACCCATTCCTTCTGCCAAAGCTCAACATCCTAAAGTTGAAGTAGAGTGGAGTCCAAGCCTACATCATAGTTTGTGGAGTCATTAAATAGTATCGGGTAAGTGAATGGCAAATCAAGTGAACACTTCAAAACTTGACTTTTGCTTTTATTGATCATCAATCTGTTCTATAAGCAGCATATAGAATATGAATCAATTTGTCTAGGTAACCTTAAATTTTTAAAAATTAAAGATAATATCCTCTATTTATTGTATATCATCTGCCTCCCCCTCCCCGCCCACATCTGTTACAGTCTGTCTCTCTTCCTAATATTCTCAATTTTTGCAGTTGCTTGGATCTTTTAAAATTGTTAACCACAATTTTATGTCTTAAAAAACAATTAATTTTTTTAGTTCTGCATATATTTTAGATATGAGGCCTTTGTCCATTGTATGGATGGTAAAGATCTTCTCCAAATCTGTGGGCTTTCTGTTTATCTTGTGAGCTATGTTCTTTGCCCTGCAGAAGCTCTACAGTTTGATGCAGTCCCATTTGTCTAACCTTTCTTTGATCTGTAGCCTTTCTGGGACTTTGTTAAGAAAGTTCCGTCCTGTGCCAAGGAGCCCAAATGTTTCTCCTACTCCTTTGATTAGTGTTTTCATGGTGTCTGTTTTGATTTCTAGGTCTTTGATCCATTTGGAATTGATTTTGGTGCAGGGTGATATATAAGGATCTAGTTTTAGTTTGTTGCATGTGTTGAACCAGCTTTGCCAGCACCATTTGTTAAAGAGGCTATCTTTCTTCCAGACTATTGTTTTAGCTCCTTTATCAAAGATTAAATAGGCGTAGTTCTGAGGGTTCATTTCTGGGTCTTCAATTCTGTTCCATTGGTCTTCAGGCCTGTTCCGGTGCCAATACCAATCTGTTTTTATTACTAGAGCTTTATAATACAGCTTGAAGTTGGGTATTGTAATTCCTCCAGCACCATTCTTTCTACTTTGGATTGCTTTTTGCTATCATCCAAAACAAAACTGCAAAGAACCAATAACCTCCTAATCAAGTGGGCTAAAGACTTAAAAAGAGACTTCTCTGATGAGGAAATGAGAATGGCCAAGAGACATATGAAAAAGTGCTCTACCTCACTGGCCATAAAAGAAATGCAAATCAAAACAACATTGAGATTCCATCTTACCCCAGTAAGAATGTCCTATAGCAAGAAAACTAACAATAACAACTGTTGGAGGGGATGTGGCCAAAAGGGAACCCTACTTCATTGTTGGTGAGAATGTAAACTGGTTCAGCCACTCTGGCAAGCAGTATGGAGATTCCTCAGAAGGCTAAACACAGAACTCCCCTATGACCCAGCAGCCTCACTTTTGGGTATCTTTCCAAAAGACCACAAACATAATCACTCTAATGCCACCAGCACAACAATGTTCATCGCAGCACAATTTGTCATAGCTAGAATCTGGAACCAACCCAAATGCCCCTCAGTAGAAGAATGAATCAGGAAAATGTGGTACATATACGCAATGGAATTTTATGCCCCATTTGTAAGGAAATGGAAGGACTTGGAAAAATTTATACTAAGTGAAGTGAGCCAGACCAAAGAAACATGGACTCTATGGTCTCCCTTATAGGGAATAATTAGCACAGGTTTAGGCAAGTCACAGCAAAGGATCACAGGAGCCCAATAGCTATACCCTTATGAACAGGTAAGATGATGCTAAGTGAAATGAACTCCATGTTATAGAAACGATTGTTATATCACAGTTGTAACTACTTTCAACGTACCATATGTAACTGTAGCCTCTATTATTGATGATCGTCTTGTATCACCTTCCTGTGGTTGTACCTACACTATCTCTGTATCTTATCTGAGTATATTGGAAACCGGGTATACTGGTTTTAGAACTAGGAAATTGGAAGCGAATACCAAAATCGAGAGACACTGGGTAAAAAAAGGCAAACAATTACAAAAGAAATACTTGCAAACCTGTTTTGTGTAAAGGAACTGAACAACTCATGGGGGGCGGGGAAGGGAAGGGGGGAGAAGGCGGGGGTGAGGGAGGAGGTAACAAACAGTACAAGAAATGTATCCAGGGGCTGGGAATATGGCCTAGTGGCAAGAGTGCCTGCCTCCTACACATGAAGCTCTTGGTTCGATTCCCCAACACCACATATATGGAAAACGGCCAGAAGGGGCGCTGTGGCTCAGGTGGCAGGGTGCTAGCCTTGAGCAGGAAGAAGCCAGGGATGGTGCTCAGGCCCTGAGTCCAAGGCCCAGGACTGGCCAAAAAAAAAAAAAAAAAAAAAAAAAAAAAGGAAATGTATCCAATGCCTAATGGATGAAACTGTAACCTCTCTGTAATTCATTTGGATAATAAAAATCCAATTAATTTGATATTATGTATTTGAAAGATAATTATATCAAATGTTGCTAATTCTTATATTCATGTATCTTATAATTTTTAACTTATGTAACTTAATTATGTAAATTTGCATACTTTCCTTAGGAAATATTTTGAATCTTTTAAAGTAACTTTCCTAGTTGTTATGATATTAAAATTAGGAAAAGTTAGCAAGACAGCATATGAGGATAAATTGGATGCCACTGCCTACAGTAATGAGAGGAAATAAAACTTGAGCTAATCAATCACTTTTAGCTATAAATTAGTTATATTTCTGTCAGGAAAATATGATCGTTATAAAGATATGAGTCTTCAATTAAATAAACTAAAATCATTTCTGTGAGTAAACAAGTGATTAAGAATGCCTAAAAGAGAACAATTGAAGTGACTGGATGAAATAATAATAAATACCATATCATAGCAAAAGCAAAATGGGGAGGATTTTTTTAGTCTAGTGAAATTCCATACTCACCTCTCACTAAAATATCCATTAGGGTCCATATAAAAAGCAGAATCTGTTGTGGAATTATGTAGAGATGAGTGCTTTAGTGTTAAATTATTTTCTGTCTCATAAAAGTAATGTCTGATTCCAAAGGTGTTATATACAATTAATTAAATTAGATTATGTTCAACACACACTTTTCCTTTTTCAAAAAGATCTCTGAATGATTTAAACAGTAAGAAGTATTAATATTTTTCAAGTAACCCACTTTGCCTACTTCAAACTTTATAAAGAGCTGGTGAACTTTTACTGTTTCTTCCCAAATGAAAATTTATAGAGAAACCTTAGAAAATTCAAATCTATTTCTTGAAAATAAATACGTAATTATTCTTAAATTAAGAAAACTATGTATACATATACACAAAATTTTTTAATCAAAGTTGTATTCACACCACTAATTATATGTTTCAAAATAGCTAGTGGTAAGCAAAGTGAATGATGCCAAAAGAGAGGAGTAACAAATGTCTGAGGCAATGGGAGGCAGTGTGTGCATGTGTTGAAATCTAACAATGCCGCTCATAGACATGTACAGCACCTTGTCAAATTCATTATAAACTTCTGAAATTGACATTATTATTGACAATTCTATAATAGAATGCTACATAAACATATTTTCCTCTCTGAGTTAGTGACAGCTCTTCTTTTTGAAGAATAATGTGAGATACACCTTGTGATGTTGAAAAACCTAATTATCTCTACTGGTGTATGATCAATCACTCTTTTCTCTCTCAGCCTATCTTTCTCCTTCTCTGTCTCTGTTTCCCTCACTCTCTCTCTAATATATATGTGTGTATGTATATATATATATATGCATACATACATACACACAACAGAAACTCAAAGTATTTGGTTCAAAGACAGCATTGTTTTGAATAATGTTGGTGTCCTAACAGGGAGGAAATATTGTTACATATATTTACTCCCTGAGTAACAGCCCAGAACTATTTTAAGATAATCATTCTTAGAAACACTTGATGTTTGCCAGATGGTCCGATGTTCCCAAGCTGCAGTTGTGATGGACCCCTCATTCTACTCCTAGAGAACAGAGTCAAGCAAGAGTTTGAGTAGAGCTTGAGTTCTCAGAATTTGGAAAAACATTGGTGACTAGTAGACATCGAAGAGGGTCATCTAACTGCCATGTGTTTAATGGGATTCCTTACAAGAATATTTGGTGGTTTAGTATAGCAATTACAACAGAGAGAAACTATGCTGGGGGAAATTGCCAAGAAGGACATGAAATTATAAGGAAGAAACTTTCAACCTAGAGAGAGGATTATTCCCAGGACATGTGAAACAATGACAAAAGATTTTCTCTGGTATCTCTGTCTGTAAATGACATTGGACTAAAATGATATTATGAAATAAATGATGCTTGAAGTGCTCTAGTACCAGGTCATGCCATGACTGGTTTCTTTATTTGCATTAAGGCCTTTACTTATGTCTCACTGTGCTAGGCAATCTCTAGGATATTCCTCAATGTTAAGGACATCTTGAAATTCATGCTGCTATATATTACTGTGTCACTGAGGTCACACAGTGCACACAATATACAGTATGTGGAAGAAATGATGGGATATCACTACTGAAATTAGATTACCAGTGGTAGCATCTAACCCTGATAAACTGTGTCTTGGATTTCTGTTCCTAGTGGGAGTCATTTGATGTATATTGGGACACTGAAATAACCTTGTGAGGACATCCACACAGATGGAGACCATAGCTTGCCAGCCACCAGGCGAGTAAGCCTGCAAGCAGAAAATTCACTCTTAAATCTTCAGATGAGACAACAGCCCCAGAGGAAAATGTGGTGGCAAATTTTTGAGAGATTTGAGCCCCAGGCATTCAACTAAGCAAAGCTCAATTCCTAAGTGGTAAAAACTAAGAAAATACATGTTCATTGTTTCATATCACTATATTTTAGATCGTTTATCACTGAGTAATAAACAATGAGTAGATAGATTCGTTACCTAAGTCAGCCTTTTCATGAATTCCCTGTCAAAAAGCTACATTTGCTAACTTATGGTCTTATTTAATTTTCAGATAAGTCTATTCACCGTTTCTTCTGATTCTGTCTGTATTTTCCATCTCTTTGCTAGTGAGTACACATATAAGCCTTCTGAGGGTAGATATACATGTTGCTTCTTGATATCACATTCTAATGTATACATCAGCTCTGAAAATGATAGAATTCTTAACAAATATTCTTGCTGAAAATCAATTTATGGTATACATATTGCAAAGTATATGTAAATTTATGACCAATGTGTCTACTTATTTCAACAGAAGAATTTTCCTGTCTTAGTCAAACAGTATTTTAAATACCTGAGTACTATTGCATTGCATAGATTTATACAATTTCCCTCCAAACACATAAAAAATGGTTTTGTAGTTGAATATATAATAGGCATGCCAGGGCTGGGAATATGACCTAGTGGTAAGAGTGCTTGCCTAGTATATATGAAACCCTGGGTTCGATTCCCCAGTACCACATATATAGCCAGAAGTGGCTCTGTGGCTCAAATAGCAGAGTACTAGCAGTGAGCAAGAGAAGCCAGATACAGTGCTCAGGCCCTGAGTCCAAGCCCAGGACTGGCCAAAAAAGAAAAGCAAAACAAAACATAATAGGCATGTCTTTTAGGATTTTTTCTCTCTGTTTCACTTCAATATTACTTGTGTTTTATTTCTAGATTCCATGAAAATAACCTCTTGGATTTTTTAATACGTTGATGTACAGCCACGATGCTATTTCACATTTTAGTTCCTCTAAGTTATTGTTTCTTTTTGTTTGCTTTTTGTTTATGAGGCTTGAACTCATGGCCTGGGCTCTTTCCCTGAGCTTTTCTGCTCAAGCTTAGCACCACTTTGAGCCACAGCACCGCTTTAAGTTTTCTGGTGGTTAATTGGAGATAATTTCCAATAGGGCTGGCTTTGAATCATGATCCTCAGATCTCATCCTCCTGAGTAGCTAGGATTACAGACGTGAACCACCAGGGCCTGACTTCTCTAATGTTTTAACTAATTATTGGTATGCTTTCATTTCTTAGTCATTTTCAGAGATAACTATGTTGATACCTTTAAGCTTACATCTCTATGCCTCAAATTGGCCGAAACTTTCAAGATTTCCCTAAGTATCACAGAAATATCACAGTACTTGGAAACCATTTGGTCATTCTTTCCTTCCACACAAAAATCCCTTTCTTATGAGGATATAAGTAAAAGACAAAGTGGTGAAGATTACTCTTGTAAGGTGATAAGATTCTTTTCTACAAATTCCTGGGAACGTATTGAACTCAGACTAATCTTCTAGTGGACAAGCACAGCAAAAGAAGGGGCTAAGCCACCACCCTACCTCTCCGTTAGCCTTGCTTCCTATATCAGGAGAAGCAGTGACCTATCTGTTTTGATATTAACATTACTTTTCAGAATGGAATGTCAGCACATTGAACTTTCTCTATGTTTTGTTTTGTTTTTGGTTTGATTCAACAAATTATCACCATTTTTGCAAGTGAAAACCAGTCTGGGCATACAGATAGAGCTTCTTCCATACTTAAAAACCACAGAACAAACAAAAGCCATGTGTTTGAAATGGGTCATGATATAAAAAGCACAACATATAGAGCACAGTGAGTGCCAAATGTTTTGTGAGTAGATGGCAAAAGAAAACACTTTTGTCATATTTTGTGGCTATCAGAAATTTGGACTAAACTTCATATCATTATTCAATACTATGCAAATGTGTCCCTGTGAAACCTGGAGAGTTTCCACTCATTGTTTAAGCTGCTTGTTCTCAGTCACTTCCTTCATTTAGCATTTTCTAACTCAGACTCTTATCGCCTTCATTGCCTTTCCTCTGATTTATGTATGCTTGAACATGTCATCGTCATTGTAGTTTCACTCTCTGAAGCCCTGCTTGGCAGTTCTAGATTATATGAGGTTAGAATAAAGGTTGTGGCTTATTCTCTTTTCTATCCTTAAATTACTATATCAGTGTGATGGTCATCACCTTGACTGCATTGGGAGATTCCAGAGAAGGAGAGAATATGTCAGTGAGCTGAGTAGGAAAGACCTGCACTGAATGTAGGGAGTACTGAGAACAGAGGGGTGAACCTAAATGGTACAAAGGGGATAGAAGAAATCATAGGTTCAACCCTCCTGAGCAGGCATTGCTTTATTTTATTATTTATTTTATTTCATTTTGTTTATTTTATTATGTTGTATGTATGTGTGTGTGCACACGTGTGTGTGTGTGTGTGTGTGTGTGTGTGTGTGTGTGTGTGTTATTTGCTGATGCTATCATCTCTGGATTTCATATTCCTGATTCTTTAAAGATCACAAGAATCTTGTGATTCCAGGGGTGTTTGTCAACAGTGTACCAAAAAACTAAGTCCAGTGTGACTATTTGATGAGCAGTTTGATTGCTTATTTATTTTTTAATGTTGAATAATGTGGGGTGAAATAGGACTACCAGGAATGGACCTGGGACAAGGATAACAACCACAAAAATAAAGATCAACTCCAAGCTCCCTTCCTTCTCCCTGAGGCTCAGATTAACTCCCGCACACCCTAACATTTACTTCCATAAGTATGTCTGGGATCTTCAGTGAACTGTGTTTTTGTTTCCTTGTTGTATCAGTAAGTAGAACTTTTAAAAGATTCCAAGATTGAATATCTATAGCTTCATCTGTAGAATTTGAAAGCATCCATCTTTTTCTCTGTTTGCTAAATTTGGTGCAGTTTGTGTATGCGAATATGCTGGGTGTGCCTGCAGAGTTCTTTTGTGATGAAATTAAAAGAACATGCTGCTTCTAAAATACAAGAAAACAAAGAAAAAAGACAATTACATTACTTTGTCTTTCTAGCATAGTACTCCTTGATATACATGGATCGATTTATTCCAGAACACAGTGAACCAAATCTACATAGGATAGAGTGGCATAGTATTATATATTATCTACATCTAAGTTTGTGGATTTTTAAATAAGCTTTAGATTATTTTTAATGTAAGTGCTTTGTACATTTTTGTATATCATTTAGGCAATAATAATAATAAAAATATCTGTAATATTCAGCATAGAAACAGCTTTCCTTCACCACCTATTTTCAGATCATAATTGGTTGAATTCATATATATTTTATCCCTGGATATGGAGGTATGAACTATGAATCTATGGAAGAGAGTCAGATAGTAGTATTATTTAGGGAGAGGGAACTTTCTCTAGTCCCTGCAAAGATGATTCACAGATGGCTGTACTTAGTAATTAAAGGATCTTCTAGGTAAATGATTTTATAACATGGGCTCTGAACCTGAATTACCCAAAATCACGATAGAAATATAAATTCACAGGCTTCACAGGAATATTAAGATAAACTCATGTAGCTGTGCCTAGACATCTGTGTTCTAACATATCCTTCAAGAAATCTGTCACTAGAGCAATGATTCATTTTATGGATACTTGAACCAATTATGAGGATTTCACAAAGCTGTGCCACTTCCCTGCCTCCTCTATGAAGGTAATTCTTGTGCCTAATATCCCCTATAGCTTATAGAACAAGATGATAACTGATAGAAATATTCTGCCTTGTCACAGAGAAGGTTCCTCTGACAACATGCATGCCTGTTACATTCAGTTCTTCTCTCATTAGAAATATAGTTGGGGCACTTAATACACAGATTCTCATTCCAGGAAAGATGGCCTTTGGCAGATGAATCTCCTCTAAGGAACTTTCCTTAAAATTAAGTATTGGTCAAAGGCACTTAAAATGAAGATTTGATCTATGTACAAATCTTTTATCATGGGACAGATGAGTGATCTAATTAAAGAAAAAAAAACTAAAGACACTGGCATGTATTTGTATATGTGGAAGGAAAATTAAAACAACACTAGATTCAGTCATTATTGGATGTCACAAAGCACTTTTCCCCAAATTGACATGGCTGCTGAAGCAATAATAGTTTTCTCAAAGACACAGACTTCCTGTGTAGCCATTAAATAGTGCTTTCAACATCGAGAGGCTCTCTCTTGATGGCATCTTAATAAAATATTTATAATTCAAGAAGTGCCTTCCAGTAAAGACAATATCCAAATGATTTATTGTAAAACACAATGTTAAATGTCATCTGTTATGGCTAAATGATGAATTTGCCAATATATATTATTTTATCCATCTTTCTCTATTAACAAGGATTATTAAGATCTTAGAATGTGATTGAATAAATGTGAAACACATGTAATTCACTGGCAGTACTTGCAGTGAGTCAACAACACATCGTTATATTGTTTCAGTGGACATTTAAAAAATGTCCTTTAAAATATTGATGCTGTGGACTATTAAAATGGAAGTAAGTCAACCTTTCTACTTTGTATGTATATTTTTCATCATCTAAAATATTTTCACAGGATATGCTACTATTTTTAATTAATTTCAGAATTTAGTTGAATCAGGTTAAATAGAGTAGTATGAGCAAATTTTATTTAGAGGTATTACGAGTCACAATCTATTTTCATCTGAGAGATTGATGTATGTCCTATTTTTCTTCATTTTTCTAATAACTTTATTCAATTTAGATACGGTATTAACTTTGGTATAATGTCTGTTCATAAATATAATTTAAATTGTATTCAAATCTTTAAATATTATTTACTTAAAATAAAAATCTATAACTTTCGCAATTTACCTAAAATATACACATGATACAATATTAGATACATTTCTTTAAATGAAAATAGCCAATTAATTAAAGAAGGTAGTTCTCAATGATAGAGTACTTACCTATCATTTAAAATGTCATGGGTTCAGTCAATCCTCAACACCAAAGACATAGGGCCAACGAAACCTACATTACCTAATAATTTGTTCTTAGACCAAATTATAAAATGTGCTCCAAACCTTTTTTTCAATTGCTACTAGAAAATAGATTTCTAGCCTGTAGTCTTTTTTAAAAATCAATTACTTTTTTATTGTCAAAGTGACATACAGAAGGATTACAGTTTCATTCATAAGGCAGTAGGTACATTTCTTGTACAATTTGTTACTTCCTCCCTCATTTCCCCCCACCCCCCTCCCGCTTTCCCTCTCCTCCCATGAGTTTTTCAGTTGGTTTACACCAAATGGTTTTTTCAGTATTGCTTTTGGAGTCATTTGCCTTTTTATCCTTTATCTCATGATTGTGATATTCTCTTTCCCTTCCCTAGTTCTAATACCAGTACAGTATCTAGGGTACTCAGATGCAATACAGTGATAGCACGGGGACAACCACAGGAAGAGGATACAAGAGGGTCATCAACAATAACAATAAAAAAGCTACAGTTTCACATGGCACGTTGAAAGTAATTACAACAGTGATATAACACTCGTTTCCATAACATGGAGTTCATTTCATTTACCCTCATCTTATGTGTTCATAAGGGCATAGCTATTGGGATCGTGTGATCCTCTGCTGTGACTAGCCTAAACCTGTGCTAATTATTCCCTATGAGGGAGACCATAGAGTCCATGTTTCTTTGGGTCTGGCTCACTTCACTTAGTATAATTTTTTTCCATGTCTTTCCATTTCCTTATGAATGGGGCAATGTCATTCTTTCTGATAGAGGCATAAAATTCCATTATATATATCTACCACATTTTTCTGATCCATTCATCTACTGAGGGGCACCTGGGTTGGTTCCATATTTTGGCAAAGACAAATTGTGCTGCGATGAACATTGTTGTGATATATCCACATATATAACACTTCAACATCTCAGAATATGCGATTTATATTTCGCACGAGAGTGTATGTTTTCTTCTAGCTGAAGCTGCAGAACATTGGCCTGAAATTAATCTACCATGATAGTGAAAGAGTCTAAGAATTGAATTTTAGGTATCAAACCAGAGGGCTCTCTGGTCATTAAATCAACAGTTTCAGAGTAAGGCCATGATTTAACTGCCTCTCACTTGTGAGCATATAAGGAGGGAAGCAAGAGGAAACACCAATGAGATTCCTGCTTTTCAGGACTGAAGCACCAAAGGAACATATGAAACAGAGATCACCAAAAGATACGTTCCTTATGCTGTGTCTATTTCCTTCTTTATTGCCCTCTTGCTTTCTGGAGTTTCAGAGGAATAGTGTGAATGTTTGTATAGAAGGTAAGTACACACACACACACACACTCACACACACACACACGTTAATGTCAACTTTTGAATCTAGAGCTGTAGATTGTAGATGAGAACTGACCTAGCAAGGATAGGAAATAGTAATGTAATGTAGAATAACTTTAAAGTTGGGTGAAATATTAAATTTTTAGTTGAATGTATTCAAATAATAGGACTTTAAAATGTGGCTTTAAAGGTGAATGGGATCAAATTACCAGAAATTTGTTGATCTTTACAAATGTGTCATTGAAGGTCAGAAAAGTATAACCCAATAATGTGTGTATTAAGGCAGAAGACACAGGAAAACATAAAAGAAAATCAAATTATTATTTTTATACCTTTCCCATTATGTACTCAAAACTCAGCTACAAGATTATATATGAACATAAAATAGACCACAACTTTATATTAAATTTTTGATAAAAGGTAAAAGAGCTAAATCCCATGAGGTACAAAGACTGGTAATGAAGCTGGACTTGTAGGGATAATAAGAATTTAAAATCCATATGATTGGTTAGAAGAACTACAATCAACCTGATCATGTCTAGTTAAAAAAGGAAATTAACAAATAATTTTGGGGAAAAAAAGGCAATTCTAGTAAGTAGGGCCAAGAAATAGTTATAAGCACTGTCTGGATCTAGATTGCTTTGTATAAATCTCAACCCCAATTCTCATTAGTTGAGTGACCTTGAATAAATTGTTTAATCTCTGTGTGTTTTAATTGCCACATCAATAAAAGGAGGGTAATTTTAATACCAACCTCATTAATTTGTTATGAAGATAAAAAGCCATTAGTATTTTAACTCGTTTATACCAATCATGGGCATAGTAAGACATAGGTGTTGGCTAAATAAATCAATAATAGCAGAGCATTTTAAATGAAAAAAAAAATATTTCTACGAAACCAACATAAAATTACGTTTTGACAAATTAATTACATTAGTGGTACAATGATAACTGGGGTAAATGGGGCAGGTGTTCCTCCATATACATACTGAATTGACTTGCCCCCCACCTTTGATTCCAAAATACATGGCCTCTCTATCCCTTATATGAAAAGAAAAAAAATTTATACAGTACATTCACATTCTCCTGCTCAGTTTCAAATATAACTACAATACGTTCAATACCAAACACAAAGTTTTATAATACTCTTTACAGGAAAATTAACAATACTATAAGTACAAAACCATATATTATTTGTAATAAAATATGTGAAGGACAATATAGTTAGAGTAATAATTGAAACTATTGTGATCACATGTTTTCCAACTAATAACTTTTCTATTGAATTCTTAAGTTTAGTGATAACAAAGCTCAAAGGAAAACAAACCTTTAAGGAATGATCATAAAGGGTTAATGGAGTGAAGAACATGTAAAATGAGTTTGCCTACTTTAGCATTCAAAGGTGATTAATACACCTAAATGAAGGTTACTTTAGCTATTGTTCAGTGATGAATCTTTACTTGTTTATCATGTATTTAATTAGCAAATATTACTATTTTGTGTGTTGTCGGGTAAATTGGTATTGCTTTCTTTTCTTCCTTTTGGTTTCTTTTGAGCTTGGCTTTGTGCTTGTTCTGGGGCTTGAATGCAGGACCTCACAGTTTCACTCCGCTGTCTGGCTCACTGTTGATCACTTTGATAATTAGAGACAAAGTCTCATAGAATTTTCTGCATGGGCTGCCTTTGGATCTTGATTCTCCAGGTCTCAGCCTTCTGAGTAGCTAGGGTTATAACTATGAACCCTCAGAACTCAACCAAATTGCTTTCTTAGTGAAGAAGTAAATAGAAAAGCAACATATAATATTTTGGGGAGGCTAAATTATATGTTATATGCTGTATACATTCATATGAATATATATACATTTATACATACTTAATGAGTTATATCCCCAAATTTCTTTGAGGTATATGTGACTGAGTGACTGCTTTACAGACACCTGTTTTTTAAATAAAATTTCATATTTGTTTATTGTAAAACTTGAAACCAAATAGTAGTTATGTGTGTTTAGATGCAATCTTTTTTTTTTGTTGGACTCAAACCTGTTTTTTGAGGTTGTTCTTACAAGCTAAAATGGATGGATAACTTGAAAGTGCTAACAATTCTAATCTCATTGACTTTCATAAATTATTGGTTTGATTTTTCACAACGGTTAGGCTACAAGTTTGCTGTGTTTCTATTCTATATATTCTCTGTAGGATAAACTACTGGAACAGCATGCATCAGACTTATAGATTCAAATATGAAGAGCTATATATTTATATGCAATCAAATACATTTGATTCATGGGTAGCCTTATATATAATCTTTTCAATATCATTTGCTCTACCGATTAAAAACAGGACAGGTTCAGAACTTCTCACTTCCTTCACAAAAGCTGTTAGAACTCAGGCGCGGTGTCTTCTAACTTTATTTTCCCCATTGTATTAAATTAAATATGATTGGGACGAGAAAAATAATGAAATCATTATCCCAGCCACATTTTCCATCCTAGAAGATTAGATACATATGTAGATTTTAATTGGAGATAACATCTTGTATCCCCAGATAAAATTAGACACATCCCTTATGAAAGCTCTCATAGAAAAGAACATTTTTATGTACTTCTAATTAAATCAAGCATATGGCTAAACAATTTTTCCTTTAACATGAAAACATGGAATACTTAACGTTTTTCCTTTGTCTTTGGCTCCCGGGCTCCTCCCCTTTGTGTACTTGTGTGTCAAAGTCTCACTATGGAACTCAGGCTGAAGTGAAAAACCAGTAACCCAGTCTCCACAAGTGATGTGAGTACTGAATACAACTGTTCTATGAGGCTGCACTTCAGCATTTGACCCATCATTGGAGAATGCTGGAAACATCTACTCAGGCCAAGAGTAGAAGTCTGTCAGGTTCAGAATCAATGCAAATCTTGTGAACATTTTTCTATGTAACTTTCTAGCTCATATTATTTAATAGCACCAAGGAATTGATCAGGTATGGTGATGCACACATACAATCACAACTAGGTGGGACCTAAGCAAAGGGGGAGGGGAGGGAAGAGGGAGGAACATGAGATCCTATAAAAAAACTGAAAGAAACAAAAGTACTGAGGACATGGGTCACATGGTAGATGGCTTATATAGTAAGTGAAAGGCCTTGAGTTCAAGCTCCAGTAATGCTAATAATAACAAAAAGTAGATCTGGTAAAAAGCTAAAAATTTGTAATTGGTACTTAATATTGGTACTAGTAATTGATATTGGATTTTGAATACAGAGTGTTGAACACTCATTCAACCTTTTTACTTACAGCTCTCTTTCTTTTACACACACACACACACACACACACACACACACACACACACACTTGAGCCATTTCTCTAGTTCAGCATTTTAATGGTTATTTTGGAGGGAAGTTCTTGTGAATTTTTCTTCCTCAGACTGGATTCAAACTGAAATCTTCAGACCTTAGCTTCTTGAATAGTTAAGATTACAGGTGTGAACTCCTAGTACCCAACTAGTCGTGTATGTTTGGTGGAACTATCTGACCATAAAGTTTGAAGCCAGACAGAGATTGTGGTTTCTTAAACTGAGAAGTTTTCTATCTACTAAATGGTATCTGTATAAAGAAGAATGAAGATGTTCAGAAGCCACACTGGAATTCATGACGACTCTTTGATTCTGTTTTGTGGATGTCTTCTGTATATTATTTAAGTTATAAAGAGAATATTAAATGCAGCTCATTTTTCCTTCAGGTATGTGATAATCTAGCCAATGTCAAGACTCCTGGCTATTAATAAGCCCAATTGCTGGTAGACAATAAGACATTTTTCTGTATAAATAACTGTTGAATTTGAAGCCAATTTGTGTGTAACTTTTTTTTGTATTCTTTCAAATTATAACCATATTGATATTCACTGGGTTATAGACACCCTTAAAGTATCATAGGACTTTTGGACTTTAGAAAACTTTTCACACATTTAAGCTAATGAACTTCAACATACCTGGATTCATATATCTATAAAAATTATATGAAAAATTTGTTTAAAATCCGTTATTTACATATGTGTATACTTAAAAATTGATTCCTGCTGGGCATTTCATGCCTGTGATCCTAGCTACTCAGGAGGCTAAGATCTGAGGAAGACAGTTGGTCATCATCCCAGGCAAGAATAGTCCACAAGACTCTTATCTCCAATAAACAACTCAGAAAAAGATGAAAGTGGAGCTGTGGCTAAAGTGGTAGAGTATTAGCTTCGCAGGAAAGAGCTCAGGGACAGCACCCAATTCCTGAGTTCAAGCCCCATGACCACCAACAACAAAAAATAATTCTCATTGAATATATTTTTGTTATGTATTGTAGCTCTAAAATTTAAACCAGACAATTATTAAAATTAAAATTTCATTATCCATTGATGACTTTGTTTTTATATATCTCCTTACCTTTGAATATGCTCTTAGACTAATCTTAATTATTACTACAAGTTAAAGGTTTCTGTAGTCTGACTACTTCTTTGCAGTAGCTACATGTTTAGAGTAAGCTCAATGCAAAAAAAGAAAAAAGAAAAGAAAAAGAGGAAATAATTCTCGGTAGATATGACCTTGGAGAGAGTTTGAGAATTAATATATAACATCTGTGAAGCACTAGAAGCTCTTTGAAGTAGGAGTTGTAATATAATGTAATATCACAGAAATCTAAGAGATTATGAAAGAGCAATGTATTAAAGGCAGTTTATCCTTCAACAGATTAATCTTTGACAGAGCCTCAGGCAACTGCTAGGATGCAAGTACCACTGTCAATTACACTCCAGAAGACATGAGTATAATAACTACATGCGGTTTTTTATGCTACCTTTTATTCCTTATGACTTCTGTATTCCTCATGATAGAAAGGGAAAGAGAAAAATAGTACAAATAAATCAAGAACTAATATGCTAGCATCTCTAGTCTTTTAAAACTCTTGGCCATTTCAACCATTCCACAGAAGAAAAAAATGAAGCTAGTGATTTTAAAATGGAAGATTGTATGCTTGCTTAGGTTTATATAATATATTTTGAAACTCTATATTTCACACATGAATAATTCAAAAATAATAAATATTTTTCTTCCACAAGAGTCCAATATAAAGCTTGTATATCAGTCATAATGTAAATTATTTTCAAGACTTTTGATGTATTATAAAATTATTTTTGGTTAACGTGGTTTGGCATTATAGCAGAGGCTAGTAGGTTTGGCCAATTTGTTCATATTATGTGTGCTGTTATAATGGAATTTAGGATTTGTACATGTAATAAAAGTTAAAAATATGAGGTAATATGTCAGTAATTATTTTCAAATAACTTACTGTAAAAACTTACTTGATGAATACAATTGCATTTATCTTTGAAAAGAAGGTATCTCTATTGTGAATTTTTTGTTGGTTCTCCAATATATAATTTAAAGATGTAGTAGGTATTTAAGAAAAAAGTTAGGGGGGCTGGGAATATGGCCTAGTGGCAAGAGTGCTTGCCTCCTACACATGAAGCTCTCGGTTCGATTCCCCAGCACCACATATATGGAAAACGGCCAGAAGGGGCGCTGTGGCTCAGGTGGCAGAGTGCTAGCCTTGAGCAGGAAGAAGCCAGGGAAGGTGCTCCTGAGTCCAAGGCCCAGGACTGCCCCCCCCCCACCAAAAAAAAAAAAAAAGAAAAAAGTTAGGGTGAATAAGGTCAAAGTATTGTGTGGAAAAGTTACAGGGAAATGTATGATTTTTTACAACAAAATAAAAAATTAAACAGAAAATTTATTTTGTCTTAGAACAGAACTAAAATGAGCTTATTAATAGAAACTTATATATATATATAATAAGGGTATTTACAATATAAACTAGTTGTTTAATGTATTTTTAAAATATTTATTCATTTTATTTAGTAGTTGTACAAAGTAGCTTTAATCCCAGAGTCAGTTCAGTTTATAAGTTCACTATATATTAATCAATAATACATCCTCCATATCTAGATTACTTCATAACATATTGTGATGCTATCTTAAAAGTGAATAAACCTGCTAAACTTTTAATCATGTAATTTTGGATGACTATTTCCAACAAGTTCACAGAAAATAAAAAGAAATATTTAGGTATTTTCCCTCCCCTATGGACCGAAGCCACAGCTTGAGCACTAGCCAGAGCTAGGGGATCATGCCTGAGATTCTTGCTACTCAGAAGGCTAAGATTTGAAGATGATGGTTTGAATCCAGCCTAGGGTGGCAAGTCCGTGAATGAGTGAGTCTCTTTGCTCCCATTATCCACTTAAAGGTGGGTTGATCTGTGGCTCAAGTGGTAGAAAACCATTCTTGAGAGACAAAACTAAATAAATCCCCAATCCCTGAGGACAAGCCCCAGGATTCTCCTCTCCAGCAAATTTTAATGAGCATAGTGATAGGAAATTACTATATTTGCAAGATAAAAGGAGCACTGACTTGAGACAAAATACTTCAATATTGTTTTAGAGGAAAGTTATAGGTGTGTCTCTAGCACTTTAATATAGAGTAACGTGAAGTTTGTGGCAGATACTTTAAGAAGTTATATGAAATTTTTAATTGCTGTAAATTTACATTCAATTAGACTCACAAATTGTTGAGATGTGGGATTAATTTCATCTACTAAGCAGAAGGAAAAATTTCCACCACAATCTTTTTTGGTTTGTGGTAAGTGAATTAACTGATTTGATATTTTTTAAGTGAACTTGTTCTATATAAATCTATATTAATAGCATTACTTAAGCCAGTATTGTTCATTAGTAATTTCAACTTTGTGTATTATGGCAGATTTTGTTTATTTGTTCTGTTTTTGTTGCCAGTCCTAGGGCATAGACTCAGGGCCTGAGCACTGTCCCTGGCTTCTTTTTGCTCAAGGCTAGCACTCTACCACTTGAGCCATAGCACCACTTCTGGCTTTTATCTGTATATGTGGTGCTGAGGAATTGAACCCAGAGCTTCATGTATACTAGGTGAGCACTCTACCACTAGGCCATATTCCTAGCCCCTTATGTTAGATTTTGAAAATATGAACATTTAAAACTTAAGAGTAACACTTATTTTAGCATAACATTTTAATATTATAAAGGGTTCTAAGTTCCTTATGGAAAATAGGCATTCTCACTTATTTTTATAATAAACTTATTAAAGCTTAATTTTGTCCACATAAGTGCATAAATACTTACTAAATATTTCATAACTTTCATAAAGTTTATTTTCAAGCCATGACCTTTAAATTATATTTCCCCCACTTGACTTCTTCGAGGTCAAAGATGTTAAAGTTGATTTCTCATTTTAAGAATTAGTTATATTGGACGTAGAGCTGTGTCTCAGGAGTTAGAGTGCTAGTCTTGAGCAAAAATGCTCAGGGACAGCGCCAAAGTCCTGAGTTCAGACACCAGGAGGGGGCTTATAAAAAAAATAGATATTTGAGGTACAAAATGCTGATTATTTTATCTAAACCAAGACATAAGTGCACAATTAAAACCTCTGAAACTAGCCAAGTACCAGTGGCTCATGCCTGCAATCCTAGCTACTCAGGAAGCTGAGATCTTAGGATCGTGGTTGGAAGCCAGCCTGGGCAGGAACGTCTATGACATTTATCTTCAGTAAATCACCAAAAAAGCCAGGAGTGGAGTTATGGCTCAAGTGACAAGAGTGCTAGCTAGCCTTGAGCATCGAAGAGACTCTAGAGCAGCACCCAGGTCCTGAGTTCAAGCCACAGGACTGAAAAAACAAACAAAAAGTCCTTTGAGACTTACTCGTCATTTTAGATCAAGCTTGTAAACCTAGCTATTTAGGGCATAAGCATTTTTGACACTGCATATCACTCCATTATCAATCTGTACCTGGACCACAGTAAATAAACCATATCTTCTTTGATTTATTCCTTTTTTTCTGACCTTAAAAATAAATTTCACTAAGGTAAATAGTTTCTGTTTTGATTTCACTTGGGTGCAATCCATTGATCATTTTTACCTGCATTTTTCATTAAGATAACTTAGCATTTATTTCTGATTTTTTCCACCACATTCTGATTCTTGAGATACAAGTTCACGTACCATTTTAACTTTTGCTGGGACTTCAAGATACAAATGTCTGCAAAATTATGCAATTTTTTTAGAGTAGCAACTATAACTATATTTAGGTAGAAAACATAGTCTAAATACATACAAGATATTGTTCTCACACAGAACAATGGTGGCTCATGACTGTAATCCTAACAACTCAAGGGAGTGTGATTTGAAGATCATAGTTCAAAGATAGGCCCACTGGAAATTCCATGGTATCTCCAACCTAAAAAAAAACACACAAAAAAACAAGTAAAGTTGTGGCTCGAGTAATAAGCACCAGCCTTGAGCAAAAGAGCTCAGGGACAGCACGAAGACTCTAAGTTCAAGACCCACTACCCAGTAGATAGATAGATAGATAGATAGATAGATAGATAGATAGATAGATAGATAGATAATTATTCTCACGTGCAAAGATACCTTTGATTTTTTTCTTATTTATTGTCAAAGTAATGTACAGAGAGGTTACAGTTTTATACGTTAGGCACTGAGTACATTTCTTGTACTGTTTGTTACCTCCTCCCTCATTCCCCTTACTTTTGATTTCTTTATTTTCAGAACTTACTCTCCAATTTTGCTAACTTATACTAAACCATTGATAATGTTTCCAAATAATCTTTAAATATCTTTAAAAGATATTCTACCTTTAATTTCAAAGAAAATGATTCTGTCCTTGTTTATTCATTTGTCTATTCTTCATTTTTCTTTATTAAATCATTTTGTACCCTCTCCTGCTAAAAGAATAAGCTATTTTCTGCAAAAGGAATCAAACTTAAGATAAAGGATTTTTTTATGCAACTAAACTTTTCAGGAAGATAAAACAATATTTTCAAAGTCCCTAAGAAAATAAATATATTAATAATTTCATTGAAACATATGTACAAAGATCAGGCTCAATACATTTTCAAATTAGAAGAGTAACCTCCTGTTTGTTTTGCTTAAGAGGATTTTGCCTTTGCTATAGAGTGATACTTCAGTTATGA
This sequence comes from Perognathus longimembris pacificus, assembly GCF_023159225.1. Taxonomy (NCBI): domain Eukaryota; kingdom Metazoa; phylum Chordata; class Mammalia; order Rodentia; family Heteromyidae; genus Perognathus; species Perognathus longimembris. The sequence continues at coordinate 15,980,108 of NC_063169.1, read as the reverse complement.
CGAAATCTGTGGTTATGCAGGAATAATGGCACATTCGTTAGAATCTATTCTAGTCAATGAAGGATGAAAATGAGGAGAAATTAGTGAATTAAGTAATTTCAGTTCGAAAGTTTGAAACAGCCTTAGGGAATAATAGTGGATACAATATGTTTGGAAAAGAATGATTTGCCTGGTTAACTCTAAAGGACTGGTGATAGGATGTTTGTAGTACTAAAGTCCATTACATACAGGGATTTAGATGAAAATATAACAATTAAAAAGTGAATGAAATGGTTAACGATCACCTGCAGGATAAGTAATGGAGCAGAAGAATTTCAAGAACAATACCATTGTCTAGTATTCACATTAATATTAGTGCTCTAAATATGAATAATCCCAAAAGAATGATTCACTTCTGTCAGTCCTGAGGCTTGAACTCAAGTCCTGGGCACTATCCTTGAGTTTCCTTTGCTCAAGGTTAGCATTCTCCTACTTGAGCCACAGTTCTACTTCCAGCTTTTGGGTAGTTTATTGGAGATAGGAGTGTCACAAACTTTCCTACTAGGGCCAGCTATGAACTGTAATCCTCACACCTTAGTCTCCTGTATAGCTAGGATTACAGTAGGTGTGAGCCACTGGTGCCTGGGTTGAGCATTTCCTTAATAGGTGAAATTTCCCTTAGCATTGTGTGAAGGATAAGATTCTTTTGCTCTTATGGAGCTGAAATTTCCAGTTAGGTAATAACAAAGTAAAAGAATAAATTGAGTTAACAGTCCACATTACAGAGGTGAGAAAGTGAAAGAGAACATATCTGAAATCCCTTGGCCAGGATACGTGTTTACAATGCCACACTGAGAATGTCCAACTGGGAAAGTCAATCATGAGCTTACAACCCAGCAAGGTGCTTCTAATGCTGGACAAAGGAGAATTAATCCCACCACCACCACAACATTTGCAGGCCTTAGTATCCTGACCCAGAATGCAGAATAAAGTAGAAGAGCTACAGGGTCACAAAGAGACAATGAAAATCCACTCTAGCTGACTGGCAGCTGGTAGACTGCTGTTTCACAGAACATTCTGGAGGCAGTAAACCTGCTTATGGCTTGACTGATTAAAACTGTACTTTTAACGAATGTTGGGAAGTTTACCAATAAAGACTGAGAAGATGAGTTTTATCCAAGAAAAAGACAGTGTCTATTTTTGTATATGGCAAGGAAACAACAATGATTAGAAATAGAGGACAAAAATTTAGAAATGTTCTGAATATAAGTAGAGTAAAGGGATTTTCTTTCATTTAACCTTATTAAAAATAATATTGGAAATGGCAATGAGAAGGAGAGAAATTCACAAGAGAGTATACTGATGGGTAAGGAAGACAGGAGATACACACACACACGCACACACACACACACACACATACACAGACAGTACAATGAATCCTGTTTGAAAGGGGGAAGGAGACAGAGTAGGAATGAGAATATGGTGTAGGAAGTGAATTAGTTCAAAGTACATTTTGTATATATATATATATATATGGACCTATCATAATGAAACATCCTCATATGAAAATACATACTAAATCAAAAATAAAATGAAAACCAATCTCTATAAAACCATTTGAAAAATAAAATAAATTCAATTTCTATGCTTCCATCAGAAAGAATAACATTGTCCCATTCATAAGGAAATAGAAAGACTTGGAAAAAAATCATGTTAAATGAAGTCAGCTTGACCCAAAGAAACATAGATTCCATGGTTTCCTTCATTAGTAATAATAAGCCTATATCCAGGATAGTCCTAGGAGAGGATCACAATAGATAAATAGCCATGTACATATGATCATATAAGTAATGGTAAGCTAATGAACTCTAAGACATGGAGACAAGAGGTTTTAAATTGTTGCTATTTTTAATGTACTATGTGAAATTATTTCTTTTTTCTTTCCTATATTTTGTCCCTTATTGTCACTGTATTTGGTTTTGGTACTCTGAGTATTATATATACATGTATCTGAATTAGGGAAGAAAAGGGGAATATAAAAATGGCCAGACAAAAGATGAAGGGTGAATCAATGCAACAGTGATACTCAAAAGACAATACGTTGGAGGAATGCAATTTTTTTTTTTTAGTTCTGTATATATTTTAGATATGAGGCCTTTATCCGGGGTATGGTCGGTAACGATCTTTTCCCAATCTGTGGGCTTTCTGTTTATCTTGTGAGCTATGTCCTTTGCCCTGCAGAAGCTCTGCAGTTTGATGCAGTCCCATTTGTCATCCTTTCTTTGATTAGTCACATTTCTGGGTCTTTGTTAAGGAAGTTCTGTCCTGTGCCAAGGAGCTGAAGTGCTTCTTCTACTCCTTCCTTTAGTGTTTTCAGGGTATTTGTTTTGATTTCTAGGTCTTTAATCCATTTGGAATTGATTTTGATGCAGGGTGATATATAAGGATCTAGTTTTAGTTTGTGGCATGTGTTGAATCAGTTTTGCCAGCACCATTTGTTAAAGAGGCTATCTTTCTTCCACACTAATTTTTTTAGCTCCTTTCTCAAAGATTAAGTAGGCAGAATTCTGTGGGTTCATTTCTGGGTCTTCAATTCTGTTCCATTGGTCTTCAGGCGTATTCCTGTGCCAATATCAAGCTGTTTTCATTACTATAGCTTTATAATATAGCTTGAAGTCTGGTATTGTAATTCCTCCAGGACTGTTCTGTCTGCTTAGGATTGTTTGTGCTATTCTGGGTCTTTTATTGTTCCATATGAATTTATGGATTGCTTCCTCTATTTCATTAAAAAATGGTGTTGGGATATTAATGGGTATTGCATTGAATCTGTAGATAGCCTTTGTCAATGTTGCCATTTTGATTATATTAATCCTCCTAATCCAGGAGCATGGAAGGTTTTTCCATTTCCTTAATTCTGCCTTAATTTTGTTTTTCATGTTCTAAAAGTTCTCATCATAAAGGTTTTTCACTTCTTTCATTACGGTTATTCCTAGGTATTTTATGTTTTTTGAGGCTGTTGCAAAAGGAGTTGCTTTCCTGATTTCAGCCTCGGAGTTCGGGTCATTTGCATATAGAAAGGCCATTGATTTTTGAGGGTTTATTTTATATCCTGCAACTTTGCCAAAGTTTTGGATCAGCTCTAGTAGCTTGGGAGTAGAGTCTATGGGGTTCTTTAGGTATAGGATCATGTCGTTTGCAAAGAGAGAAAGTTTAACTTCATCTTTTCCTATTTGGATCCCATTCATATTTTATTCTTGCCTAATGGCTCTGGTTAGTAATTCTAGTACTATGTTGAAGAGAAGGAGAGAGAGCGGACATCCCTGTCTTGATCCTGATTTTAAAGGGAATGGCTTTAGTTTTTCATCATTTACAATTATACTTGCTGTTTGTTTGTCATAAACTGCCTTTATTATATTCAGGAATGTTCCCTGGAATCCCAGTTTTTCCAGCGCTTTTAGCATAAATGCGTGCTGGATTTTATCGAATGCCTTTCCTGCATCCAGAGATATAACCACGTAGTTCTTTACCTTGCTCGGGATGATGTGGTGGATTACATTAATTGACTTGTGTATATTGAACCAACTGTGCATCCCTGGGATGAATCCAGTTTTATCATGGTGTATGTTTGTTTGTTTGTTTGTTTGTTTTTGATGACCTGTTGAAGTGGATTGGCCAGAATATTGTTGAGAATTTTTGCATCTATGTTCATCAGAGAAATCGCTCTGTAGTTCTCTTTCCATGATGAATATTTGCCTGGTTTGGGGATGAAGTTTGTACTGGCTTCATAGAATGTGTCTGGTAGTGAATTTTCTCTTTCACTTTCATTGAAGAGTTTGAGAAATACTGGTGTGAGTTCTGTTTTGAAGGCCTTGTAGAATTCTGCTGTGAATCTGTCTTGACCTGGGCTTTTCTTGGATGGGAGATCACTTATTGCCATTTCTATTTCAATGCAGGATATGGGTCTGTTTAGAAGGTTTAAATCTTCATGGTTGAGTTTGGGGATCTGAATTTTTTCTAGGAAATAATCCATTTCTTCCAGGTTCTTGAATTTGTTGGCATAAAGGTTTGCAAAATAGTCCCTTATTGTGTTCTGACCTGTTTCCTCAAAGAACCAATAGCTCTCTCAACAAGTGGGCTAAAGTCTTAAAAAGAGACTTCTCTGATGAGGAAATGACAATGGCCAAGAGATATGAAAAAGTGCTCTACATCACTGGCCATAAAAGAAATGCAAATCAAAACAACATTGAGATTCCATCTCACCCCAGTAAGAATGTCCTATATCAAAAAAACTAACAATAACAACTGTTGGAGGGGATGTGGCCAAAAGGGAACCTTACTTCATTGTTGGTGGGAATGTAAACTTGTTCAGCTACTCTGGAAAGCAGTATGGAGATTCCTCAGAAGGCTAAACACAGAGCTACCCTATGACCCAGCAGCCCCCCTTTTTTGCATCTACCCAAAAGACCACAAACAAGAACACACTAAAGCCACCAGCCCAACAATGTTCATTGCAGCACAATTGGTCATAGCTAGAATCTGGAACCAACCCAGATGCTCTTCAGTAGACAAATGGATCAGGAAAATGTGGTACATATACACAATGGAATTTTATGCCTGCAGCATAAATAATGACATTGCTGCATTCATAAGGAAATGGAAGGACTTGGACAAAATTATACTAAGTTAAGTGAGCCAAACACACAAGATGAGGGTACGTGAAATGAACTCCATGTTATGGAAACTCCATGTTATATCACTGTTGTAATTACTTTCTACATGCGATGTGAAACCATAGCTTCTATTATTGATGATCCTCTTGTATCCCTTTCCTGTGGTTGTACCTGCACTATCTCTGTATCTTATCTGAGTACATTGGAAATCATCTATACTGGTAGTAGAACTAGGAAACTGAAAGGGAATACCCAAATCGAGAGACACAGGGTAAAAAGACAAACGACGCAAAAGCAATACTTGCAAAACTGTTTGGTGTAAATCAACTGAAAAACTCATGGGGGGAGAGGAAAAGGGGAAGGGTAAAGGGGGATATGAGGGAGGAGGTAACAAACAGTACAAGAAATGTATCCAATGCTTAACGTATGAAACTGTAACTTCTCTGTACATCAGTTTGACAATAAAAATTTTAAAAAAGACAATACATTGGAAATTAATGGTACAACTTGGGGGGGTTGGGGAAAGGGAAGGTGGGAGAAAAATGAGAGAGGAGGTAACAAGTTTGACAATAAATATACTCCCAACTTTATGTATATAACTGTAACCCCTCTGTACATTGCCTTGACAATAAAATTAAATTTAAAAATTCAGTTTTATATTAAAATTTATATTTCTAATCTACAATCAAGAACACATTTCTACACTTCAAATCATGAAAATTTTGCACAGACAATTGTTTATATATACATTATTAACTTTTCAGCTAATATAGGACTAATTCTATAGTATGTGATATTCATGATCTCCTGTATTTTATTGGCTCTCTAATGTGTCTACATATCATTAGCATTGTCAATGAACATCCAAAGGGGGTATAGTATTTTCTCGGGTTATTTAGCAAATTATATCACAACATATAGGACTCACAGTAACTTATTGTACTTTTACATTTTTATCAGTCATGGATTAAGGTAGCATGTAATAAGTGTGCCTCTTTCTGCTCCACAGGTTCTTGGGTTATAAATGGATGAGTTGAAGTTTGTAGGCTGGAGCTGACTGCTAGCTTATTAACTCAGTGAACATTCTTTGTTACTGGCTGTTGACTGGAGATCCCATTTTTCTCTTAATGTTCTCATTTTAAAGGATAATTTGATTTTTCTTTCAAGTAGGAGATGATTTATCATTGCAAATATCTCGGAAGACATAGAAGAGAAAGGGGGAAGAAAGAGAGAAACAAAGAGACAAAGAGATGTAGAAGGACAAGGACAAAATGAAAGGAAGAGACATGAAATATACACATGTAATGAAGAAGAGCTTCATTTCTATACAGTCTGTGATCTAGCAGTGTCTATCATCTATAGTGGCCACACTGACATTTGAACTCAAACCCTTGAGCTTACTAGGCACATACTATCACCTCATCCAGGACCTTGTCCTCTTTTGCTTTACTTACTTAGTAAGGATCACATAAATTTTCTAGTGTCTGCCTCCATTCATAACCAGGGTCACAGATGTGTTTCATGATGACAAGATTATTGGTAAAGAAAGAGTCTAACTTTTTGAATTAGACAAGTCTTAAACTACTGTCTCACTGATCTTTTCCTCCGTGTTTTTTTTTTTTTTTTTTTTTGGCCAGTCCTGGACTTTGGACTCAGGGCCTGAGCGCTGTCCCTGGCTTCTATTTTTTGCTCAAGGCTAGCACTCTGCCACTTGAGCCACAGCGCCACTTCTGGCCATTTTCGGTATGTGTGGTGCTGGGGAATCGAACCCAGGGCTTCATGTATACAAGGCAAGCGCTCTTGCCACTAGGCCATATCCCCAGCCCTTGTCTTTTCTTTTTTGGTACTGGGGATCGAACCCAGGTTGTTGCACTTGCTAGGCAAGTGCTTTGCCACTGAGCTACATCCCAGTAGAGCTCTTTTCCTCTTGAGAAGATTGGATTGCAAACATAGGCCATTGAATCTCCAGGCTGATATTCCGACTTTGGCTTAAACTGCACATGGACGGCTCATGTAGGTACTATAACAGTAGTTTTACAATGTATCTCTAAAATGGAGATCTAGAGACCCATGAGAGATGGAAAGAAATGCACTTAAACCCACGATGAATACGATCAAGGGTAAGAAGAAATAGGAACATCTATTATAAATACAGTAACTCCAAAAGTAAAGTCAAAATAATGACAAATTCCCTAGAAAATGAGATTAGTAGATTTCCTAGGCAATTAGGCAGAGAGAAAATGGAAAGAACTGAAAGAAGTGTGGAACCACTGGAAATGAGTCACTTCCTTCAAAAGTGCTAGTGGTAGGCATGGTGAATTTAGCAGTACATACCAGTACTTCCTGAAGACGATTGGATTAGCTTGGTTTCTCCCATCTCTCTTTAAATTCCAGTGCATTTTAATGTTTAGCAGTTCCGTGACAAGAGATTAAACCTACTTAAAGATAGAATGAAACCCCAACCAAAGAGGTGGATAAATACTATGTTTCCTGATTGCTGACAAATTTCTGTTTCTAGTCATAATATTATGAGATGAAAAGACCTGAGGGAAATAAATAAACCTATTAGAAAACTCTGTCTTTCTCCATTACAGATAATACTGAAGTCCTAGGAAACTAATTTACGGCTATTATAACATTTTAACTGAAGATCAATAACCTATCCTTGTAACATATTCCAATGAAATGTTTTAACTGCATTTCTGAGAGGCTTGTGACAATGTGTACTCGCTTTCATTTTTATTCAGATGTAGATTTACACAAATGAATATTCCAATACCAACATGCTTATTTCATGGATCCACACATCTTTTTGATTAATAAAAACAATGCAGGAAATGAACAAATGGACAGATAGAACACATTTATGAACACAAAACAAGTTATTTTTTGTCCCTCAAAATTACATTTTTAAACTTCGGCTACTAACATTTCAAGAACTTAACAATTAAGTAGGATATTTACAAATGTGTTACATGTGTTCTTGAAATGTACTTACACAATAACAATGTTGCATTGAAATATAAGCTCCTGTAATTTTGTTGTATCTACACTGCGGTTGGAAAGCAGTACATTTTTTCCATTTCTTCTCTGTATTTTAATTACGTAATTCAGATGTTACTTCCATTATCCTTACTTTTGGGTCCACTCACTCCCAACTCTATATGATGACCAAGGACAAGGGCTGCACTCTCGCTCACACATGCAGATAAACAAGTAAAATGGCTGAGTGAACTCCAAGTTGCTTTTCCATGTAATCATCTGTGTGCTTTAACCATAAAATACAGTTCATCTAAAGGCCTTTTTGTTGTTTCACTTCATTTGTTTAGTATAATAGCAATAAATGCTCTATTTTGTGTGTATTGCAATAGTAAAAGAGCTCCCAATTCTACAATAAAACTGGAGGGGATTATTATATAAGAATAGTTGATTGTGCTTGAAGAACATTTACTAAGGGGGTCATTATATAGTATACTAATTATTAATAATATTAGGCCACTATTTCCCACCAGCTACTTTTACAAGTTCACAAAAAAAGACTCAAATGGTCTAACAGATATGATTTGTTCTCGTGAGTCAATTCTTTATAATATTCCGTGATATATTAGTATTTAATTAAAATATAGTTGTGTGTATTTTTTAATTTTTTTTGCCAATCCTGGTGCTTGGACTCAGGGCCTGAGCACTGGCCCTGGCTTCCTTTTTCTCAAGGTTAGCACTCTACTACTTGAGCCACAGCACCACTTCTGGCCTTTTCTGTTTATGTGGTACTGAGGAATCAAACCCAGGGCTTCATGCATGGTAGGCAAGCACTGTACCATTAAGCCACATTCCAAGCCCCCGTATGTATTTATTAAAATGATTATAAAATACAATTAATAATGCAAGTGATTGCATTCTATATTATGAATAAAGCAATCAACTTTGCCTGGCATTAAATTAGGTTTCACTTTTCTTCAGATTTGTGCTTTGCTTTATGTATTTCATTTTTCTCAGAATAAAATTTGATTAATTGGATTATGTTCTAATTTATGAGAACAATTAAATATTTTATGAATATTTATGGTTAAAATATGATTTGTTACCTGGAAAAAATAATTTTAAGTAATAAATGTTAATTTAAAATTATCTTCATAAACATCAATAAAATGTAAAAACGAGGTAAATACTACAACTATGCAATAATATCAGTGAGCAATATAATGTTACATTTGCATTGTTAACTCTATTTTTTGATTATTTATTTTTTAGTTTTGACTATTGAATGCTCTCACCTAGAAGTTATTAATCCTAGAATTTGGTAAAAAATTTTTATAGATAATGAGAATGTAAAAGTATTTAACAATTTTGAAAGTCCTTTGGTATGCATTACTTACATTAAGTACAGTAACTACTATGTTTATTACAAATACATTTGGTAATCTTTCATCTTCATCAGAGATTCATGTAATGCTAGTACTAGGAAAATGTCCAGTGAATATTTTAAGCAATATAAAGTATGAAAAGAGGTTCAGTCAGTTTTCTAGTTCATATAAAGTAGAAGCCCACTATAAATACTTTGAATTGAACTGCATCTTTTCCCAGCTCCCAAATTCATATTCCTACTTTTCAATGAAACTCTCCTGATCTTTCGGTTGGTTTTAAGCTTAAATAAGACATAGGATATGACATTAACCGGGAGAGGACTGGTGGCTTAAAGGAAAAAGAAGAGAAAGAGCCGCTCCTCACGCATGAAGGGGAGGTCATGGACACACAGTCAGATGCCAGCAGCACAGAAACCAAAACACCAGGTCTCAGTATGAAGCATACCTTGTCAGTCCTAGACCTCAGGACAGTAAGTAATAAATATCTACCATTTAAAATACCCAGTATATTTTATTTGGTATGGGCTGATGATACTAATACAATAAAGTATTTGACAGTTTAGTAAAAAAAATGAATACTTGCTATGTGGTAATGATATAATTTTTGATCATATTAAATTAGATAAACTTCATATGATGGACACTCCCTCATTTAAAGTATATAATTCTGTGGGGTGTGTTTTGATTCTTTTGGATTCTCAAAGTGTTGTGTAACTATAAGCCCAAGCCTAATGAAAATCTTAGAAAGATACATTTGAGGCTTTCATAGCAGAATGGAGGAGATTCATCACTGCAAAATAAGAATACCAGCTCTCTGTGGTAAAATAGAGAAAGGTTTTTCTCCACGCTGGCCTTTTTTAAATGTTCTGTCTCATTTATGGCAGGCACGGAAAGTTCAAACCTTAGGGAGGCACTTGGGAACTTTATGGGCTGGAGACATGCTCATCAAAAGACAGATTTAATCACAAGATTACGAAATGAGATTAGCCTCACCTATGTTTTGCAACACTCTAATACATTTCCAGAATGGTATTACTGGATTAGATTTCATGATGTGAATAGATGCACAGACACTTTGAGGAAAACAAAGAACATATTGGAGAGAAAACCAAGAATACTAGGAGAGTGTGGTAATCCTTTGCCCTACAGCTATAGATAATGATACAGACAGTACCACTATAGTTAAGTATCGTTATTATGGCTAAGCTGAGTGAATGAGAAAGGAGAAACTTCTAGATTTCCAGAAAACATGCCTAATTTGTGTACTGATTATTTCAAACTGAAATCCAATAAGTAACTGAAGCTTTAGTTGGACTGTCTGTACTGTCTTTTATTACAAAGAGCAAACCCTAAAGATTCTGGAAAAAGACCTTGACAATGAGAGACTAGCAATTGGGATTATGATCATCTTTCATAAGCAAATTCTTTAAAGAAACCTTATTTCCTGTGTGTCAATGGCTGGTGTCTTATGCTTGTAATCCTATCTACTCGTAAAGTGGAGATCTGAAGGTCACAGGCCAAAGCCAGCTCAAGCAGGAAAGCCTGTGAGATTCTTGTCCCAAATTAATCACCAAAATGCCAGTAGCACTGCTCTGGCTTAAGTGGCAGAGCATCAGCTTTGACTAAGAAAAGCTCATGAATCAGTGCCCAGGTCAAGAGATCAATCCCCAGGGCCTGGACAACAGAGAGAAGGAAACCCCTGATATAACTCTTAGCTTCTGAATCCCCTGATACAGTTCTTTGTAATATCTATATTATTTAGCACTCCCTAACATATGGCCTTTTTTCTTCTACTCAAGTATAAAAGTACCATTTGTGAACATTGATTCAAATAACACTCTTTCGTAAAGGTCTTTAAGTGCATGGGAAATACATAAAAGGTGAATTCTTTTATTTATTAATTAGGCTTTGTATTATTTGGTTTCTAGAAGGAAAGAATGAAGGGCTCTCTCTAGAATTAAAGTGAAGGAAATATTCTCTCTCTTCCTGTCTGTCTGTCTGTCCATCTTTCTTCCTTATACAATGAATAAAAACAAATGGAGTAATTGCCTTACCTATGTAACTGTAACACTCTGCTCACAGACTCTTCCATAGCTGATCATCCAACACGTGAAGTACTAATCTATTGTTTAATGACAGAGAAGGCATACTTTATTTGAGAAGGCATACTTTAATTTCTATGGAAAACAATTAGATATTTTTAAGAAAGCATTGTTGATATAATGTGTCAGTATGATAAAAAGAATTACCAATTTCAATCAAGGCTATAAAGCAGTAGAAGAGGGAACAAAGCTAAATTAAGAAAATCAATGAACAAGAAGCAGTTTAAATCTTATATGTGACCCAAATCTATAAATAGTCATGTTTGTATTTTATAACTTTTAGAGAAAACAGGACATTCTGCATTTTTCATTGCAACAACTCTGTATAATGTTGACCTGAGATTTATCGTTCTATTCATATTTACTATTTCAATGGTATAGCAGGCCATTTCATTGAAGTCTCATTGCTATGAATTTTGAAAGGTGAATTTTCTGTCCTCAGGAGTTATATTTTTGTCCCAAAGCACATTTGTCTTGATTTCCTTTGTCCACATATGGCTGGAATTTTATATGGACTATTTGAGTACCTTTTTCCTCAGCTTTATTGATAGCATATCCAGATGTTATTGCAATAGTTGGCTGATCTATTGTGTTGGCATTACGCTAGCACATGAATTCCCCCACTATGTAATATAATTTAAGATAGAAACATCTTCTGATGTCAAATGTTGCGATAAATTACATTCCTAGGAGGACCTTTATGGATGAGTATTTAAAAAAATGTTTTTTTGTTTTACATGTTTGCCTGTTTACCATACAATTATCACTGCGTGGAGTGATTTTTTTCTTCATTCCTCAGTAAGAAAATCTGTGTGAGTTTGATAGAGCCTTTCAACATGAACTTGATAAATTTCTATCCAGGTAAATTCAATTCCCTTAAGAAAAACTACAAATCCTTCTTCTCTTATTGGCAGAATGGCTTTGTTTCTGTTTAGTGCCTTGGATGGGCATAATGACCCATGTCTCCCAGACTTACATGTAATCTCTTACTAGGGATTTGCTGGGTGTGTCCTTTCAGTTTGTTGGTTCTAGCTTGGAACTCTAACCCTACAAATAAGATGTGGAAAAAGAAACCAAAGTCCAGGGTAATTGACATGCCATGTTCATGGCTGAACTTTTTTCTGACAAGTGGAGTCTAGCTGAAAGGAGATGCATACTCAGCAATCATATTTTCCTGAAAAATAGATTACTGCATTATAGTCAAGAAGAGTAGGAGGCATATGCATCTCCCACGATAGTCTTCTTCCTAGACTAGAAACAGTCGTCAGTAGAGGGAAACTCTGTTGGCTGTAAATACCTGTGTAAAACATCCATTACACTGAGATGTGGAAACCTTAAATGAAGGAATGTGCATGCTAGATAAAATTCAAAATAGAAAAAAAATCACCAGCATGTATGAAATATCTGGAAGATATTTCTTTTCTTTTCTTTTCTTTTGCCAGTCCTGGGGCTTGGACCCAGGGCCTGAGCCCTGTCCCTGGCTTCTTTGTTCAAGGCTATTGCTCTACCACTTGAGCAACAGTGCCACTTCTGGCTTTTTGTATATATGTGGTGCTGAGGCATCGAATCCAGGGCTTCATGCATACTAGGCAAGCACTCTACCACTAGGCCACATCCCCAGCAAGATATTTCTTCTATATAGTTAGCCTTGCAAGTGGATTTGGGAATTATGATTAATTTTCTCTTAGACGCCTAGGAACAGATGATGATGATGATGATGATGATGATGATGATGATGATGATGACGATGACGACAATACCGACGACAATGATAATGGAGTGATGAGCGTGATGAGGGTGAAACAAACAAAATTTTAGCTAACTTTAGTGATATTAACTGACAGAGAAATAGCATAATGCTATGATAACTTTATTTTCATGAAAGTGATAGAGGAAAATAGCTTGCACAAATTCAGGTAAGATGGCAAGCCTGGAAATTTCAAAGGGATTTGAGTTCTACTCTATAAAAGTGGTTGAAGAAAAAGTGTACAAGACTAGGCAAAAGTTGACTTTCTTATTCAGAAATTTCTCAGGAATAATAAAATTCAAACTAAGTGAATCTGATCATCATAAGAGATTTGTGTCTTGCTAACAGTAAGTAGTAAAGTATTCAAATATCAACATAGAACTTTTCATCACTAGAGTAGAACTGTAGAAATTTTTCTCATTTCATAAAATTTTGTAGTATTTCTGTACAGTTGTATATAATTGTAAGTACTACAGATAAGAAAGAAAATCTCAAAAAGACCTGAAGTTACATTTTAATTATATGGGTTTTGGATTCAGAATGTATGCTGTTGAGGAGAAGTTATACAGATTTTTTACAATTTATCATGTTTATGCTCAACTTCTGATGAATGATGTGTGTGTGTGTGTGTGTGTGTGTGTGTGTAACTACTACTGTTATTATGACTTAGGCTTCCTACCTCATGCTGCTATGCTACTACTTTCCTAACTCCTTCTACTTATTAAATAAATCCTTTATTTCTCTCTTAGCATATTTGTTCAAGAAACTTACAGATATCACATAGGATTTAATATTTGATACTTAGATTTCAGGTCAGTTAAAAAGAAATTAACAAAGAACATGAATAGAACAGATCCAATGATAGGAGATTGACTGATACAACTATGTGCGTGAAATAACATTAAATGCTTTATATGACTTTCAGGCACAGGATTAAAAATAATATTCGTGTTAAAAAAAAGCCCTAAGTCCACCATATTTGCATGTTTAGCATGTCCTTTCACCTCACTATCGTTTTGAAATGAATTAGGCATGCCAAGCATGTGCAAATTTCAGAATTATAATAAAGGTGACAGGACAGCTAGTTGCCTTTGTAGCTATGAATGAACGAACGTAGACCTTTAGTTGTTATGGCAACCTTCAATTAATGAAAGTATCATCAAAGTCATCTCTCTACAATAGTTAATAAGCTATTTCCATTAAATATGATGGAATGCTCCTTTCTAAATCCAATGACATGGCTGAAGTTAAAACCCATATAAGAGAAAATGAAAATAGATATGTCCTCCATTGTATAATGTAGAAAATCCATCAAAAACTTCTGCTAACATTAAAATTTTTCTAAAGCCAGCTGCAGCTATGGTGCTAATAAAAGAGTAATAGCTTCCATATAGTTAGCGTTGCAAGTGGATTTATGAATCATTATTAATTATCTATTAGGCTACTAGGAACAGATGATGGTGAGGGTAATGATGATGATGGTGGAAAAATCAAAATTTAAGCTACCTTTAGTGGAATTAATTGACAAAGATATCATAATTCTTTCTTCATCAGCACAATTTTTCTAGCCTTTTTAAAAATTAGTTTATTAGCACAAAAAATAAAACAAGAAAAGCCAAAGTTTAGATTGATGAATGTACTTTGAGAAACAAAATTTTAATTTATAATAGCTACTACTTGTAGGATGCTTGTATTTTACCTCTACTGCTCAACAATATAAGGTAAATTTTCGTTAGTCAATTTTACCGACTGGGAAAATAAGGCACAAGGAGCCAAGGTTAAAATGATATTTTAAAGATTGCACAATGAGTGTGATCATTACTGAATCCAATGGCATAGCTGAAATTAAAAGGCATAGTAGGAAGAATGAAAATAGATATCCCTCCTGGAGAAGTCATGGAGAAAAAGCTGTCAAAATATGAGTGCAAATCCTGATGATGTGTCAGTTCATACAAATGACCAAGTTTTTCTCTTTCTTTCAGGCCATGTTCTCTCCTTGTAATTGAAGGTCACCATTAAGACTATGAGAATATTTATGTCTACAGCTTGGTGTATTTATTGTAATGTACTTCAGTCTAACAAAATAAGTATCTGTGTTGGTTAACTATAAACTGTAAGATAATATTGCTTCGGGATTGGTGTTAACTTTTGAAGTCTCCTTGAACACAAGGCAGGATGGTGTAAAAAGTAACTAATGGAAGCATCATTAGAAAAGACAGTATTTGATGATTCAGTGAAAGACACTGTGAACTTTCGGAAAGAGATTAGAAGTTGCAACTGGGGATAATAATATTTTATGGTGACATAGATGTTATCAGGTTGAAAAATAGAGTGTCTTAAATAAGCAGCCCCCTTTTTTTCCACTTTACTTTTCCAGGCAAACTAAGTTGAAATTAAATGAAGCATGCTTTTCTTGTGACCACAATGAGAAAGCATTCATCTCTTGTGATCTGGTATTCCATGAAAGGAACTGAATATTTGGGGAATGCTCTTCATTTTTGTGCAAGAACATTGCATGTGGAACAGAAACAGTTTAACTATACCAGCAGTCAAATTTGTTTAATCATAATAACATTAAAAGTAAACATTAGTATTGATAATTTCCACACTCAGTTTCCATGTTTTACATATATTTTCAGCTTACAAAGTGTACTTCATAGGAAATGAAGATTTTCTTCCTCTAGATAAATGGGAACCTGACATTGTCATAGTTTAATGTTGAGAATCTGTGATGTTAGATGCAGGATTCTAACTTTTACTTTTTCATCTATGTACTGAGAAACAGTAAATATTTTGCTTCATATACTAGTTTAGAAGAATAAATACTTGGAACCATTTTAGGACTTAGTTGCTATTATTAATAATAAGTCTGGTAGAAATCTGACTTACTAGATCTGCTTATTACAAAGTAATGATATTTTCCTATTTCATTTCTATTCTTTTTTTTTTTTTTTTTGCCAGTCCTGGTCTTGGACTCAGGGCCTGAGCACTGTCCCTGGCTTCTTTGTGCTCAAGGCTAGCACTCTACCACTTGAGAGTCACTTCTGGCCATTTTGTATATATGTGCTACTGGGGAATCGAACCCAGGGCTTCATGTATACAAGGCAAGCACTCTTGCTACTAGGCCATATTCCCAGCCCTTCATTTCTATTCTTATCCTATGTTTGTCTCCCTATGTTCCATATGTTTGGAATGAATACGTTTAGAAATTTAATTTTTATCTTGTCTATTGGATTATTACCTGCACTCCAGTTTCATTTTCATTTGTTTCCCCAGGTTCATAACATGCATTTTACCTGATCACATTCTTACTCCAAATAATATGAAACCATTTCATTAAGAAGCCTGTATCAATATGCATATTTCCTGTCTTCGTTCATAGCTTTAAATATTTCACTTCTACAAATACTATAAACTTCATTGGTTTTCATTAAAGTGCCTATTATGTTACTGAGGTACAAAATGAGGTAAAAATTCTCTACAATTACCATATTTAGCATACATTTGTTCTTAATTCATATAGGTCCAAATTTCCAAATGGTATTGTATTTTCGTCTAAAAAAATATTGTATCTTCGTAGCATGATTGACAGCAGGTAATGGGTTCTCCTTTTCTTTTTCTTTCTAATAATGCTTTTTTCCCTTTTTTCCCTTGCTGACTCTCTGGAAAGATAAATTTCTCCATATAGAAATCTAGGTCGACCTGTTTCCTTACTGTATATCAAAGAGGTTGACCCTGCTTGGATCCTTTAGGATGAAGTCTTCTATTTTTCCTTGCACCCCTTTCTCTGTATATAATGCTTCTTTCTTTTTTACTTCTTTCTGTATAAATAGATAAATGTTCACACACAAAATTTGAAATTTTGTTACAAATATGTATATATTTTATCTATGGCATTTTTACATTGAGGCTATTGAAAACAGAATTTTTGGAAATATTTGTCACCACCTTAGTCTGTAATGACTGCTTCAGGATAACACTGTAACCACTCTTTGTAGATGCATTTGTATGTTTACATATGTGATGAAATAAGCACTGACATTTGACCAGAAAGTTGCTAAGAACCTGTCAACTTAGCCATCATCCATTTAAGTATTACAATCTGCATTTTTTCAAATTTACATTTATAATACCTTCTCTAAAATAAATAAATTCAAATATAAGTAGACGAGTACATCTAAAGTCAGTTGTGTTCAGTTTGGGTTCATTTACTCTATCAATGCTAAATATATCAATGCTAGATATATAGATATATCCTTATTCATAAGACCATAAGAATTATTTTTTGATACGTTATGTTATTGCCCTCTAAACTGCAGTCCAAGTATGGACTTGTTTTTTTCAAGTTACAATTCAAACACAATATTAGTTTTGTTGGTGTTGTGTGAAATTACCAAAGTCCTACTGATCAGCCATTCTACATAACAATATAAGTTACTTTCCTTCTTAAACACATTATATTAAATAATCTATTATTCACCATATGCCAACATGATAAGGATGTATGTCTTTGAATGTCCCAGAATTGGAAGGAGAGGTTCAAAGAATGGTTCAAAATGTTGTTGGCTTAGACTCAAAGAAATATACACACTTTTTCTCATTGTGGATGATTAGTATATGTCTAGGATAGTCATAGCAGAGGTTCACAATAACTTATGTACTTGTCTTCATATAAGATGATGCTAAGCCAAATAAACTCCAAGATATGGAAACAAGAGGTTTTTCATTGTTGTTGTTATTCTTCATGTACTATGTGAAATTATTTTTTCTTGCATTTTTCTTCCTTATGCTTTAGCCCCTGTTGTCACTGTATTTAATTTTGGTGCCCTGGATATTGCATATATGTTTATCTGAATTAGGGAAGGTAAGGGGAACAGCAAAATGGTGAAACAAAGGGTAAACCAATTTAACAATATGTTGAAAATTAACTCTACAACTCTGGGGGGTGGGTAAGGGGACAGGGAAGGTGGGAGGAAAATAAGGGAGTTAAAAGTTTGAGAGGATGTGTACTCACTACCTTACATATGTAACTGTAGCCCCTTGATAATCACCTTGTAATCACCTTGATAATAAACTTAAATTTTAAAAATGTGTTGGCTTATAGAGCTAATGCTCTGATTTAATTTTTGTATAAATGTATTTGGGAGATCCTTTGGATGAAGAATCATTTTTTTAATAAAAGTATGGATAAATGGTTTCCTAAAAGTTGAATTAGACAAGTACTATTACCTCATGCCTGTAATCCCAGCTACCAAGAAAGCCAAGATATGAGAATCAAGATTTGAAGCAAACACCAGGAATCAAATTGGAAGAACTCTTATACTAAGTTATGAGCAAAAAGCTGAAAGTGGAGGTGTGGCTCAAGATGTAGAATAACACCTTCAGCAAAAATGCCAAGCAAGAGTATTAGACCCTGAATTTAAACCAAAGTATAAAAGAGTTACCTATTGACCAATTATTCTGATGAACATAGATGTGAGTCAATAACTAATTGAAAAAAATATAAACTATGACCAAATTGGCTATAACTCAGGGATGCAAAACAGATTAAACATATGTAAAGCAATACATGTAAAACAACATATGGAAAGAACAAAAGAGAGTGATGTGATCATCTCAAGAGATCAATGGATGCAGCAAAAGCCTTTGAGTGGGGCTGGGAATGTAGCTTAGCGTTAGAGTGCTTGCTTAGTATGCATGAAGCCTTAGGTTCAATTCCTTAGCACCAAGTACACATAAAAAGCTGGAAGTGGTGCTGTGGTACAAAGGGTAGAGTGCTAGCCCTGAGCAAAAAGAAGCCAGGGACAGTACTTAGACCCTGAGTCCCATGCCCCAGGATTGGCAAAAAAAAAAAAAAAAAGCCTTTGACTAGACCCAACCTTTCATGATAAAAGCTCTGTAAATTCTAGAATTAGAAGGAATATTCTGTGCTATAATAATGGCTATTTCTGACAAACCTACACCAACATTATAACAAATGATGAAAAGCTAAAACTAGTTCAACTAAAATCAGGAACAAAACAAGGATGTCTACCTTCCCCACTACTTTTCAGTATAATATTGAAATTCCCATCCAGAGTAATAAGGCAAGAGAAAGACAGGGAAGAATCCAAATATGAGCAAGAAAGAAAAGAATGTATTGTTGGAGATATTAAAAAAAAATCCAGACTTCTACAACAGAGCTATAGTAATGGAAACAGCTGACCAAGAGGAAAATAAAAATGGAAGACCCAGAAGCAAACCCACAGACATATAGTCATCTAATATTTGTTTGATAAGGGAGCAAAAAACACAGGGTAGAGAAAAACAACAATTCTTCAACCAACTGTGCTGGGATACTGAATGTCTATACCTGAAAACCTCAAATTAGATCCCAACCTATTACTCCATACTAAATCAATCCAAACACAATAAAGATGATTTTGGAGGTCGTACTCAGCAGGGAATGTCTTACTAAAGCTGATGAAGGTGATCCCATATGCACAGCAGGGCCATCTACATTGGATAGCAGAAAGGTTGGTTGACTTTTCAATTTTAGTCTCCCATTCTGAACCTCTATCTTCTAAAACCTGCTCTATGATGTGTGGTGAGAGAAGAACTCAACAGTTGGGGTTTATTCATTTTTCCATGTGTAGTCTAAACTGCCATCTATCTAGCTGTCTCTCTATTTCACATTTAAGGATTTTTGGAACCTTTGTGCTTTGTCTCTCCATTCTTCCACTTTCCCACATACACACTCAAATAGTTCTGTTGTTCAAGGTCATTGGGGAGTTATGGTAACTTAGGTAACCACAACTAAAATAAAACATTTTGTAGCCTTAAACTTATATGAAAACAAGGTAGGAAAAATGTGTAAAATTGCTGTTTGAACATTCAAGCAAGCAGGGGAGCATTCATAAGACTTGCAGCTATGTGTAGATGGGTGGTGCTCCTTTCTTTCACTCTGTGATGAATATTATAGGGGTTTGTCACTAAGAACATTGAAAAAAGTCATGTAAAAGTTGGAAGTGGTGCTGTGGCTCATGTGGTAAAGCTTTAGCCTTGAGCACAGGCCCTGAGTTCAAGACCTAGAACCAGAAAAAAGTCAAATTCTAAAAATAAAAACTCTGAAAATGTAATATTTTGTTTTAAAAAGGAAATCTTCAAAGAACCAAGTGCCCCCTCCACAAATGGTCTAAAGACCTAAAAAGAGACTTATCTGAAGAGGAAATGACAATGGCCAAGAGACACATGAAGAACTGTTCTACATCACTGGCCAGAAAATAAATACAAATGAAAACAACACTGAAATTCCACCTCACCCCAGTAAGAATGCCCATTACCAGGAAAATTAACAATAACAAATGCTGAGAGGGATTTGGCCAAAACTTGTTCAACAACTCTGGAAAGCGGTATGGAGGTTCCTCAGAAAGCTAAACATAGAGCTCCCCTACTACTCAGCAGCCCCACTTTTGGGCATCTACCAAAAAGATTATAATGAAGACCACAATTAAGCCACCAGCACAGGTATGTTCATCGCAGCACAATTTGTCATTGCTAAAGTATGGAAGCAACCCAGATGTCCCTCAGTAGATGAGTGGATCAGGAAAATGTGGTACATATACACAATGAAGTTCTATGCCTCTCTCAGAAAGAATGACATTGCCCCACTCATTAGGAAAGGGAAGGACTTGGAAAAAAAATCATACTAAGTGAAGTGAGCCAGACCCAAAGAAACATGGACTCTATGGTTTTCCTCATAGGGAATTAGAACATGTTTAGGTTAGTCACAGCAGAAGATCACAATAGCCCAATAGCTCTCTATGAACACATAAGATGCTGCTAAATGAAATGAACTCCACTATATGGAAACAAGTGGCATATCATTGTTGAAATTATTTTCAACATGCCATGTGAAACAGTACTTATTTTTTCTCATATTCCCTTCTCATGTTTTTACCCCTGCTATCTTAGTACCCTGGATACTATATACATGTGTGTGTGTGTGTATTAGAACTAATTAAGAGAAAGGGAATACCAAATTCGAGAGACAAAGGATAAAAAGACAAACGATTCCAAGAGCAATACTTACAAAACCATTTGGTGTAAACAACTGTACAACACATGGAGGTGAGAGGGAATGTGGAGGGGGAAGGTGGGGGAAAATGAAGGAGGAGGTAACAAGCTGGATAAGAAATATATTCACTGACTTACATATGAAACTGTAACCCCTCTGAACTTCACTTTGACAATAAAAAAATGCAAAAAAAAAAGAAAATAGCATGAAAGAGTGGCTTGAGAAGAAACAAATATCAATAATCCTGAAAAAGTTATTTGTAAATATCTATAATCTAAATTATCATTTGTCCAAGGACATGACCATTAAATCCCTTGCTTGTAATTTCATTGTGTGAAACAACACAGATGTACATATAGAGTCACAGAACAGAACAAATATTGCTTGTCCAATTTCTCTCTAGAAAGAAGTAGTTAGAATAAATGCAGAGATTATTGTACAGAAATAAAATGAAACTTTCATAAGGAGAAACATGTTGAAGCAAGCACTGGTGGCTCACCCCCTATAAAACTAGCTATTTAGTATGATTGGGGATCCCAGCCAGTCCAGTTAGGAAGGTCCTTCAGACTCTTATCTAAAATTAACACCAAAAAGGCTGGAAGTAGAGCTGTGACTTAAGTAGGCAGAACAACAGCCTTGAGCGCAAAAACTGAGGACAGCACCCAATCCCGGAATTCAAGCCCCAGGTCTGATGAGAGAAAGACAAAGAGGGAGGGAGAAAGAGACAAGACAGAGAAAGAGAGAGAGAGAGACAGAGAGAGAGAGAGAGAGAGAGAGAGAGAGAGAGAGAGAGAGAGAGACAGAGAGACAGAGAGAGACAGGAGAGACAGAGAGAAGGAGAGACAGAAAGATGGGAGAGAGAGAGAGGAGAGAGAGGAGAGACAGAGAGAAAGGGAGAGAGAGAAACATGTTGTAATTGCAGTCAAGGTGGATATGTGTCTGAGTTTGTTAGCATTGTCAACAAGAAAGAATGCTTGAATATTAATAGTTAAACTTAAATCTCTTTAAATGTCATTTCTTTAGAATTGTATCTTAGACATTCTCACCTCAGTTACTGTATTATTTTTTAAATTTTAGTTTTCTAGAGTACTAAATCAGGATCTGTATATCTCAGTGGGTTATGGTAATATGAAATAGAGTACCATCTCTCACTTACTATTTTCATTTTCTGTTCAACAGTGTAGTACTACTAATACTCTTGATCGTTTTATTCTAAGTAAAAAAATGTATTCTAGACTTGAATTATATGGTTAAAACTTGTCAAATAGCTTGTCAGGAATATGTCTATCAGCTAACATGAACAATATTTATAATTTAACCAAATACTTTTCCACATACTTGTATTTAGATATGAATTAAATGTATAACCTAAATCAATAATGTAGCAAGTGAGTTTACAGAGAGGTTTATCTTCATAAACAGGGTAAAAGCTATGAAAAGTGTGCATATGCCCGATAGAAAACCTGTGAATAACCTGATTACAACGTAGTAAAACCAAAGTTTTAAGGAACATAAATGCCGGTGACCTCCAAAATCACCACACTTGCCCAAACCAGTGTGATATCTCCTGCTGTCTTTTCCATTACCACTGGCTCAGGCTATTCTTTACTTGTAAACCATGTTCAAGTTTCAATCAAGTGTGTAACTCTAAGATCAGATTCTCATTTTGTTTCCCTTTCCTCACCTGGTTTCCAGGTATCTAGTCATCTGAAAAGTTAGATAAGAGTGTGAAAAAGTAAGATGATTTGAAGTCCTTTCACCCACAGAACCATCCCCTAGGACAAGGTAGTTTCCATGGAATTGATGTTAAATGTATGTTGCTTATCTACTCCGTTTACAGGCTCAAGAGTGATCTCAAGCATACAGAATTCGAAACTGTTGTGAATTGCTTTCATGCTACTACCTTTTTCACAACGAAACTTTTTAAAGTAATATTTACTTCAAATGATCCTTTCTTACCACCAGGAAACATCTGTTCTTAGATGTCTAATTAGTTTTCATAAGGGATTGGTGATTAGTAATTCTCATAACTATCACAGAATATTCGATCTTTTACCAATTATTACAATGTCTCCATCTGTATTGCTACAAGACAATAAAGTTAAAGTGAATGAGTCATTGTTAGTTAAAAAAGCACACATATAAATTGCAAAAACTATGAACATTTGAATATATCTGATATGGAAATGTGATATTACTTCTGAGAATTTTGGATGTAAGGCACAGTAGTTTGTGCGTTTTAAAATGCACATGATGTTATATTTGGGTGAGAACCTTAGAATGCACTTACATAGACTTAGATATTAATCTATATGTACCCAGGCTACATCCTAGGCTCCAGACATATATAGCATGACATGATAATCAACATTGATTGGTCATAAAATCATGGTACTGTATCCAAACACATTTAAACATAGAAAATGCACAATAAAAATGTAGAACCAGAAGTTAAAACCAGGGCACCTAGGTAGACTAATTCCCTTAGACAAAGCTTGCAGGTTGAGGAGTTGTTGTGAGTACAAATTAGTGATAAATAAATGGGAAGGCCTAGAGCTTCATTGGACACAATGGTAG
The DNA here is from genome assembly GCF_023159225.1 of Perognathus longimembris pacificus. Classification (NCBI taxonomy): domain Eukaryota; kingdom Metazoa; phylum Chordata; class Mammalia; order Rodentia; family Heteromyidae; genus Perognathus; species Perognathus longimembris. Next base: position 15,956,613 of record NC_063169.1, on the reverse strand, counting down.
AGTTTGTAGGCAGTGCATATGTAGGCAAAATCTTCCTTCAAAAATCAACCATGGCTTACCACAAACATTTTTTTGTCAATTTTTACTTTTTGTATTCTCACATTTTCACAGTGTAAAGGGTGAGCACACTACACATCTGTAACAAAACTATCATTTCCTTTCTCATAAAATCATTCTAGAGACCCTCTTTTCTGTTTTAAATTACTTTTTATTTTTTAAGCACAGTATCCTAGACCTACTAGATCATCGATATTCTTACGCTTATTTGTATCTGTCTACCTGTGTATCTTGTTCCACTTGAATGTCTTCAAAGGCATAAATCTATCATCTTCTGTGATAACAGGTCTTCTTCCTAGAACACATTCTATAGAACTGGCCTGAGGCTGTTTCACAAATAACATATTTTATCTTGTTCCTGTGTACTTGTTCTTCTTTTACTAGGCCTTCATGGAGTGAGACCAAAGGAGATTGTTCATAGGAAAAGATCACAAAAGTTCAAAGCTATGTGCATATGATCATATAAAGTAGTATTTATCAAAACAAACTCCAAGAAATTGATACAAAAGGTTACTGTTTTTATTTTTGTTATCCTTTTGTCTTGTCAATTTATCTGTCTTTGAGATGGTAAGGTACAAATGCAGCAGTAGTACTCACTAAACACTATGTTGAAAGTGAACTGTACAACTTGTAGGTGGGATAAGAGGGAAAAGCTGGAAGAGAGCAAGGGAAGGGGTGACATTGCTCGAAAGAAATGTATTCATGAGCTGACTTACAATGACAATAAAAATAAGATTAAAAAATCAGAATATGCTCTAGTAGACACTATATACTTTCGCAAATATATAAACCAGTAATATTTTATTTTATTATCATTGTGAGGGATTGTGTATTGTACATGCTGTATGTGCTACATCTTTACACGATCGGTAGGACAGTAGTTCAGTTTATACCACCATCATCACAGACATGTGAGTGTTGTGTCATTGGTTGACTTTACAAATAGCTAGCAGGGCAATAGGCTGCAGGATATTTTCAGCTCCATTGTAATATTTTTAATAGGAACATTAATAGATGCTCATAGCGTAAATTTAGGTAAAATTGGTATAGCAAATTCTATTTTTTTCATATAGTCAATGTATAATATTTAATATATACCTACTATATAATATTATGTAGTGATTTCTTATCTGTTTTTCTTTCCTTCCTTTTTTTTTTTTTTTTTTTTTACGTGTGACATCATGACTCCAACTCCATTCCTGCAACTTTGGCGTATTGGCTAACAGTTTACCAACTGAGCCACACCTCCAACCACTATGTTTTTATTTTATATTGTATTTTAAGTACTGACTGCTATGTTGCTTAATATTTTTCCTCAAAATATCACATCTGTCTCTTCCCTAAGTATATATCCTCATGCACTCTAGAACCCTTCCTTCATTAATTTTGTTTCTTTTCTTTTTAAATTCTTTTCTCATTTTACCGCAGTAAGTTTATTATTCAATGTGAAATTTAGGACTTTATTCTACTTGGAGAAGAGGTTTTTTGGATTACATTTCAGTAAGTTTTGTCAATTCTTGAATTTGGTTTATTACATAAATTCTTATGAAATAATTTAAATTGTCTAGTTTCTATATCATCCCAACATATTTTGTAATTGACTCATTGAATTCCTGCCAACAACTTGTAAACATCAACAATAATTGCTTAATTATAAAACTCATTATTTCTCTACATTTCCTTGATTTCTTTAGCTTTTTTGCATGTTAAATATTACCCTTTTTCCCCTTAAAATTTAACTTTGACTTCACAGGACAGTGGTTTCTCTCTTTTCTTGTCCATAATAGTTTAATTTCTTTTTCCTTACCACCAGATTTATCTATGAACCTACTTTTTTCCTGTTACTTTTGTTCTAAAAAGAAAAGTTTCTCCTGGTTCTTGACCAAGAATTCAATTATAACCACTGTATAAAGACACTAAGTTCTTCTGAACCTGAGATTCTTTCTGACATTTTCTGTTCTCAATCAGTCACTAAGCCTTCTGATATGTGTGGTCTGAAGTTCAGCCCCTTTTCTCTCTGAGGACAAGCTTTCGGTTTTTGTCTTACTCTGCTTTCAGCACTCACTCTTCACACTGCTTCCTGTTTTCTAATCAGTGTTCTTGCTTTAGTTTCTTTGCACTTCAGTTGTGCATGGCTAAGTCTATATTCCATTCTGCAAAGTATAGCCAAATAATATAGTTTTAAAACATCTTAAAAAGCACATTAGGCACAAATTGGCTAGAGGTAATATTTAATATTTTAGTAATATAAATAAACCTTAGTGACCCCACTAGAGTTACAAACTAGGTATTATTCTAGGCTGCCACCTTTCTAGTACTCTATGTTAGTAATCATACTATTTCTAAAGTTGTCAAATTAAAAATCCTAAACCCAGAATTGCATAGCTGAATTTCCTAGTACGTTGACTACAGACATTCTTACTGTTGTGCAGGTGAAAGGCACCTGGATTGCATTGCACCATAAGTTTCAAATCATACTTCACTTAAAATATCTAATATATACAAAAGATGAAAATTGTTTCCACGTAATAAAAAAATAAGACAACTCTATTAGAATATTACTACGTGATCAAAATAACTCATTGCTGATGTTACCTGGTTCCTTTTACTTCTAAACTTGGTTTTACGTATAAACTTTCATATTTAGCAAAGTTTTTTGGCACATAACACAATCCTGTGGAAGAAAATTATTACAAAAACTGTATGAACTAATAATTCATTCTGAATGCTTTCTCACAAGCATTGAATCCAAGTAGGTCAGATTGTCTCCCCTAGCTAAGTATCCCTTCTCTCTCATCTCATGTTACTGTTATGTAACTGGCACAAGTCACTGGCTGGACATTTAAGGAATTACACTTCTTCTTCATTAGATTTTCTCCATTAATACATGTGTGTATGTGTTTGTATTTATATTTATTTTTTTAATTATGGCTTTTAACTCTGGAGGAAATATGACATTAAACTCTTGTTTCTCTTTCCCGGGACATTTTTTTGGACACACATCTCCATTTCTTGATGTCCATTTCTTGGTTCTTTAATCTTTATTGTACTTCCAAATAAAAGTAAAATTCATCCTTCAGTCATATTAAATGATGGCTTGTAGCATTCTTTGACCAATGGTTTATGAGTAAAGTACATATGAGAGAGTACAAATCCTCAACTTAAAAAAAAGTCTTGGGGGATAGTTTTTACTTTCTTAATATGTTACCTCTAGATTCCCCACCCCCCCACCAAATGCTTCATCTGTCCTATATGAAGGAAGGAACCAGAAACAAAATAATCCAAATAGGCCTTCCTATATCAAACCAAATCAGACATGAGGCCAAGGGCATGATAAGGCACACAGCCTGGTTAAGCTTATAGGTCTGTGAACACAGGATCATAGGTTTAGGTTATTACAAGGTATCTTGCTAATTCCAACAGAAGAATCAGTTAGCTGGACTCAACTACAATTGCCTACTCATAAAACCATGAATAAGTTAATGCTTACTTTGTTTTAGCATGTACCTGGTTTTGCTATTCAATATAAACTAGTAACTAGTGCAGCTTAATTTCTCTTAACATTATCACAATTAACACTCGATTGAAAGCAACTTCAAACTGGAAAATTTCCTGCAGGTTCTTCTAATTACGATAGACCACTGACAGCTTCCCTCTTATTAAATTGGTGTGACATACAAATATGTAATTTTTAAAATAATTATAATTTTAGAATTAGTTCCCAAACACATCCTTTGTTTTCACAACTATGTAACTTAGCCTTTCGCTGACAGAGAATGTGTGACATGGATCATTGTGAGAGTTCACAGTTATGGCAGACATTGTAGCTAATGCTGGTGAGATTTGTTGGCATTACTCTATGTCATGCACGTATTTTCACTCTCCTCACTCCATAGCATATAGCTATTGAGACATAAAGAAGTGTGTAAATTGTAGAAGTTGCCACAGTGGCAATCACCAGGGTTGAGCTCCACCCCAGACCAGTAATCAAATGCCAGCAAGTCATGCATTTAACTATAATAGTTAGTCTCCCTGAAACTACTGCCTTCCAAAGATTTGCCTCAGGAAGCAAGCCATTCCTAGGGAAACAATGGATCTAGTCTGACTTTGAATCCACATTTTTGTAGCACTCCCTACTTTTTGTCTTATCTGTGTGATGTAAGAATTTCAATATCCGTATTCCTCAATCATTATTATCTTTTAAGGTGCTTATACTCCTAGTCTTACCTATTAAATATGACATTCTTCAAATTTATATTCCCTTATCAGGCTTTTTATATTTCAATATCTTGCCAATTAAATTAATCACACATTTATTCGTGTCCTTGCTTCAACTGTAATTATTAACAGCCAAGTAAGTGTGTCCATCACCCCAAGAAAGATGGTTTTGTACAAAAGTGACAAACTTAATCTATTGTCTCTATTATAACAACAAATGTCTTTTTTTGTCAATCATAGAGTCATGAGGATTGAAGTCAGGGCCTGAGTGCTGTTATTGAGCTTCTTTTGCTCAAGGCTAGCTTTCTACCACTTTGAGCTACAGCTCCACTTATTTAAGGTGGTTAATTGGAGAAGAGTCTCAAGACATTTCTTGCCCTGGCTGGCTTCAAACTATAATCTTTAGATTTCATCCTCCTGGGTAGTTAGGATATCAGGCATGAGCCATCAGTGCCTGATGTCACATGTGGTTTGTTAAGTATGCTGACATAATCATAATATCATGTGATCTACATGATAAAACCTTTTCAAATACTTCATAACCCCTATAAATCCTTCAAAGAAAAACAATATATTCCTCTGACTTCAATTTTCCCCTTTCATTCATTGTGTCCCTTCTAATTTCCATCCACATCCAACTTTTATTATTCCCTCCAATACACCCATCAATAGACTCTGATTTGGAACAATGAGATATTCTTATCATCAAGTAGCAAATACCCAAACATCAAAAATAAAAGTATGCCTCAGTTCATTCTAGCTGCCAAAGGAATGGAAGTGATTAGTGAAAGGGATAAAGAGAATTTAACTGGTTGTCCAAGATAGAGGCAAAAACGGAGCAATGCCCCCTGTTTGATGAGTATTCTAAAGTACAGAAATTCTCCACAAGGGATTTTCACAGCAGAGAAGACACTAGAATAAGTATACATGATCCAACCCATTTCTTACCCTGGTCTTCCTTAACTACAAAAAAATGGAACACAGAAAAAATATTATCCATTCATAGTATTTTAAACTGGTGTTTTAATTGTATGGGTGACATGATCAATATTAAAAATAAGAAAGATAAAACACCAGTGATTCATCTGGCAAAGAAACAAAATTGAATCAGCAAAAATAAAATAGTATTGTCTCAACCACACAGAACTACTTCAAAAGAAAACAAAAAATGACATGAAATACACAAAAGACAAATGAACAATCAACTTTACAGAATGAAGCATATATTTCAAAAAATGTCTCATATGTCATACTATCACTAACATTAAAGATTAAAAAGGACAACAATAATTTTGCTTTAAGGAAATGGAATACAATATAAGAAAGTCAAGATAAAAACTTGAAATTATAGCTAAGATATAAATAAAATATTCATTATATAACTCTCAATTAAAACTTTATATTAGAAACCCAACTATTATCATTATTATTTTACTTACAGCAAATTGAAAGAACCAGATATTGGAATAAAGCACAAATATTCATATATCTTATTTAAAATTTATTAATCATTTCTATTTTCCAAAGGCAACATGTAAAAGTTTGTGCTTTTCCTTGAAAGACATTTGTAAGCAAGAAAGTTGTTTGAATGTCTCATACAATATTGGCAAATTCCAAACCCAAATCATTCTGAAAAGCATATGTAGGTTTGATCTCAGGGCTTTGTGCTTAGTGGACAGTTGTTCTGTATCTTGAGACACATCTGTAGCTCTTTTGTACCTGATTAATTTGGAGATAGAGTTTTGTTTTTCCCAAGTGGTTGTTCAGTAATCTTCCTGTTAAGCTTTGTATCAGAGCCTGCATGATGCCAGCATAGGCAGATGAGATGAGGTATCATCAACTTTCAAATCTAGTATAGCCTGGAGCCATCAGCCTCCTAAGTAATTCAGAGAGCAGGCATAAGTCTTTAGGGCTCTGCTTTCTTCATATAGTTTCTTCAGGTTGGTACTTATGAGTCAGGCCTGATTTCTCTCACTCCATTTTTTCGTGTCAGGAATCTTCCATCTTTATTGTCAGAAGCATTGTCCATGTTATCACCATCACCAACTGATTTTGTTAATTCTCTAACTTTCATTTTCTTTTCTTCTGTTATTGGAATAGTCTCCATTGTTCATAGAGAACAATCTCTTCTACAAATCTACTTCTATACTAATAATGAGACAGATATTCTTATTGGCTATAGAAAAGTGTTGACATTGATTAGAAGATTTTTTTCCACTGAAATGACCAGCTTCTATGAATTATCTTATTATTCACCACCACTTACTTACCATATCTAGCACAATAGTAAGAAATGGATATTTTCACAATTCAGTTAAATTTGAAAATATTTCAAGATTTCAAATTTTTATGCCTCATCATTGTATTAAAAATTATTTGTTGGAGGCAGAGCACAATGACAAATGGGAACCATCTGTCATATTCATTCTGTGAATAAGAAGAATCTTGTGTCAGTACAATGAACAGCTTAAAGTGAGAAAGAAAGGATGAGTACCAGAAGCAACAAAATAGTGACAGGATCCAATAGACTATAATAAAATCTTTCCAGAATGAGGAAATCAGTGAAATATAGGGCTATCACTGGAATTCATATCTCTATACTGAGGGAAGAGGAAACAAAATTTTTCAATATAAGGTAAAATAAGACACTGCTGAATGCCAGCTCTAAAAGCAAGAAAAGCCTACACAGGCACGAACATCAATTCCACTATAGCAATCCATGAGGCAGTAACTATATACTCTGAACTTGTATCTGATAAAATAGACTTCAAACTAAAATCATTCAGAAGACAATTGCTTTCTATTAGTAAAGGGAAAAACTCTGTACCAAATAATGTAACATAAAGGATTCTTCAACAAACACTTCTGGATTTACATATGTTACAACACTTTGTAATATAGTGAAAGATCTAAGAATTTCACATTCACCAATAGATTGGTCACCTCCACCCCTAAAATTCATAAAGAAATCTCAGAACCAAAAGACACAGAAAACAAACTGGGATTAACAGATAGTTACAGAATATTTTATCCAGCAGCTGCCCTTGAAACACTCCAAAATAGACTATATTATAGTACATACAGGAACCCTGAACAAACAGAGCAAAGTTCAAATAACATGCTATATTCTAGAAAATCGCAATGTAATTAAACTAGCGCTCATGACTAAAACTACTACAGAAAATGTTGGAACAGATTAGAACTGAACAGCACTATTGAATCACCAGTTAATCATTGAAGAAATGAAGCGAGAAAGGAATTAAGTTCCTGTAATTGAAGAAAGTGAGGACACAACTTACTAAAAATTGTGGAATAGATCAAAGACAGTCCTAAGAGGAAAATTTATACTTATGAGTGCCTATATCAAAATAACAGAGAGCTCTCAAGTAGCCTTTGATGCACTTCCAACTTAAAGCAAAACAGTAACGATCTAAATCTAATTTATCATATTTTTAAAATCTCTACTTCATTAAATTCTTCCATAATCTTTCCTATGTTTCCCAATCTGTTAATATGGGATTTAATTTGTTACTGTTATTATTTACTTTGTGTTTTATATACCTTCATAAAGAAAGCATAAAAGACCTCAAAGAAAAACAATTGTAAGTAAAAGGATATATGGCTATTTCAGACTTCAAATTATACTACAGAGCCACAGAAGCAAAAACAAACTCAGTATTGTAACAGAAAGAGACTTAAAGATCAAAGGGACTGTATAGAGTATCCAAGAATAAAATGACACAGCTATAGTTAGCAGAGGAGCTAAACATATCTACTGGAAAAAAGGCTGATAATATATGAAGAAACTGGATGGCCTATCTCATACTCTGTACAAAAATCAAGTGCAAACATATCAAACTAAGACCTGAAACTTTAAATCCACTAAAAGAAAATAGGGAAAAACCTAGAGACTACAAGTAGAGGTAAATATCTGACTAGAACAACATTGCCAGATAGATAGGAAGAAGCACAAATTGTACTGCATTGAATTATAGCGTTTCTGCACAGAAAAATATAAGACCCCAAGCCAAAAGACAACCAATTAATGGCAGAAAATCCTTACCTGCTGCATGGTAGGTTATAAAAGAAAAAAAATTTTAAAGGTAACAACAGAACAATTAGTACATGGGCAGGTGAGCTGAACAAACTGTTCCCAGATGAAATACAAATCAAGACATATATGTGAAGAAATGTTCGACATTCTCAACCAAAAGAGAAAAAGAAATCAAAACCACACTATGAAGATTCTATCTCCCATAGTCAGAAGAAAGCAAACAACAAATGCTGGCCCAGACGGGGAAGGGCAGAATCCCTCACTTATGCACTGTTGGTTAAAATATAAACTGGTATGACCATTATAGAAATTAGTTCCTCAAAACATTAAAAATCGATCTTCCTTATGGCTCCATCATAACACTATTAGAGTTATATCACATATAAAATTGTATATAATGTATAATCTACACAATAATATACACACATAATATAAAATGTATCCATATATATGTATATATTTATATATGACTAAATAGGACTAGGTAAAGGAGGAAGAGGAAAGGCAAGATAGACAGTGAAATAGATTGTAAGGCTACATAAAAACAGCATAAAGAGCCTCAAGGTAAAGTTGATAAATAGAGGGTTTGAAAAGCAGAAGAGAATCAACTGGGCTGGAGGGGGTTGGGTGAATAGGTGTGGTGAAGGGCTGGGATAACAAAGTATATGAAAGAGGATGAATATGTTCAAAACAAATGGTTTGCATCTTTGACAATAAAGCAATGAAACCTGAAGTGGGAAAAGGGAAGTGATAGAGGTGTGAGGTATTTTTTTGGAATATATTTTAAACATGTGTGAAAAGGTAACAGAGAAATTCTCCTTTTATAACCAATGCAAACTATTAAAAATTAGACAACAATTGTCATCTCAAATTCAGGGTTGAATTTACAGTTCTATTGTTGGCATATTTCCTTAGATTCATAAAGCATTTCATCCCTTACCTAGTATACAACTCATTGATAGGTCAAAGTATGTTACTAAATTTGTTAAATAATAGCATGGTTTAATTATTTTCTAATCATTATGATAGAAACGTGGGAAAGGCAGAAACATGCCAAAGAGAAGCTAAAGAAATGATCTAGTATAAATATTGAAATGATTCAGAAATAATCATTTAACATTTTTCTTTCTATGAACTAGTGACGAATACGTGTTTTAAATGTTCAATATTTACATTATTCAGTTAAATGGGAAGTCATAATTCCATTTAAAATTACAGCTGTTAATCAATTTATCACTTTAATGTA